>NC_056731.1:986920619-986935619 GCF_019279795.1 Protopterus annectens
AGAGAGGAGAGTGTGTTACCATTCTTGATGGCAGTGCGGTACTGTGGGCATCTCCTGCAATGAATATCCCTAATTTTCCATAGCAGAAGTTGATGACCAGCCCCCCCCCCCCCCGGATGCCATTAAAATCTGCACTGGTCACAGTTCTGTCAGAGATAATGCAGTAGAGGGGTTTAAATGTGGAAGGTGGCAGGTAGACCCAGAAATGGATGTGGAGCACTGAATAGGTAGTCATAAGATGATGCAGCAGGGTGAAAAAGCTAAAAAAAAACTGTGATAAAAACAGTGAATTTCAAAAGTATTCAAATTAAGGCTCATATTTCTGCTTGCTGCTTTCCTTATCCTATCATAAGTTGTGCTTATGTATGTACTTTCTACTTCTGGCACACATAAACAGGTTAATGCAGTCTGATACACTACACCTCTGATGGCAGTATAGTATCATGTCCTAAATCAAAACGTCTCTCTAACTGAGTATTGTGCAACACAGCTGTAACACCTGGGTCAAAATATGCAACATACTCCCTCAAAGAGGTGAAATTATTATTATCTGTTAGTAAGTTAACTTTAGAAAATACTTGCTGCTCATGACTTCTAGCCTACTGGTGCCTGTAATATTGCTGTTGTCTACAACGCATAAGCAACTACCTCCATTGCTCAACCATTGGCAGTGCCATGCTGCTAGAGGCACATTCTTTGAAGTTTTTGGCAAGAAAACAACTGACAATAACTATTCCATAACATTGGAATACACCACTGTAGAACATCTACAATGATGGTCAAGATCCTCTTGACGTGCACCAAGAGAACACACCATACAAGACTTCATATCACACTTATCAGACAATATACTTGAAGGGGTAACCTGAGGATAGTTTCATGGGTTCATAGGTGTATACTAGGCTAATGACCACTGGAGCATTATCAAGTATGTAGCCATGCATCCCAAATCTCTGATAAGTTTTGGCACCCTTAGTAAGTGTAAGCAGGTAGGTGGGAAATGAAACATTTACTAGCAGGTGACCTGGGATCATTCTGTTTGAATTCATATGGCTCTCATTAAAGGGATTACAAAAGTTTGCCTATAGCTCCCCAATTATAAATGTTTACTATACATAAAGTTGTAATCATCATTTTCTTTTGATAAACCAATACTATATGTTACCAGTCTGTTACACACTCAGTAGTGACACCTTAACAAACTTGAACTCCTGCCTACCCTGGTTTATAGTTTATACAACTGCATATCAACCAGTAATAGAAATGTACCTGACATCTCATGAAATACACACTTGAGGGGAGAGTCTGTTGCAATGGCTAAATCATGCCTAAAATGTCTTATTTTGTTCAAAAACCTTCGGCTCTACTACCATTCAGAATAATGTGGGATTGTATGTAACCATCTGTTGAGTCAACCTGTCCTGTATGTCACTATGGCTTTCCACAATTACATTACCTGATTTTGATCTCTGCCTAGAGTATGTCCATGCAGAACTGCATATTAACTGCTGATGACACAGATGATATCCTCATTATAATGGCTCCATGAAAGCAGAATGACTTCAGTTGTACGTTAAAGGCAATATGAGTCACAAACAATATTTTTCACTTATCAAAATGATCTAGCTATGTCAACACCAAAATCACAGAGCGCCAGTGAAATTAACGCTTTTATTCACCAAGAAAAAATAAATACATGCGTTTTCATCCTACATACAGGACTTCATCAGACAACCATTTTTGACTCAAAAAGCCATTTAAATAATCTCTAAGTCACCTGTTTAATTGTTAATCCAATGAAATACATCTTTTTTCAGTTTAAACTAACAAATCTCCCTTTACCTCTCATAAATATTAATGCCTACTCTCTGAAAGTGTCTTGTGCTAAACTTGATCATTCCACATCATTTATTTATATAAATAATTTGAATTAAAATACATATAATAAACATTCATGAATAATTTACTAATAAATTACTATAAAACATCTCATTAAAAATATCTTAAATAAATTAGTTTAAAAACTCAGGTATGTGAAGACTATATATTTGTTTCCTGTGTGTGTGTATCAATAAAGATTTCCTTAAACCTATGTTTCATGTATATTCTACCCCCATCTGGTGTTCATTTTACAAAATTACATGTTTGAGTTTTTCAAATGTTATTAGCCTTTAATTTCAACAGAGAAGAAATTGATATAAAGTCATTCATTCCTGGTTTATTTCCTGCATCGAGGTTGACCTGCCACCAAAGCTCCCTACTTTCTAATATTTCTTCCCACAGGCCACCTCTAATGTCTGGTTTAACTTGATCCAGAACAAAAATTCATATTTAAATTTAGTGCAGGAAATAGAATGCCTATACAATGCATTTGTGTTTTTCTTTTTTGTGATGTCATAAGAATGTTCGTATATCCTTCTTTTCAGTTGTCTTTCTGTCTTCCCTACATAAAAAGACTGACAGGACTGACAGATAACAAGATACACGACCCCTCTACTATCACAATTAAAAAAACCTTTACTGCCTAACCATCTCATTCTGCTTTCAATATATACTTCTCCCCTGTTTATAATGTACGAACATTGGTGGCACCTGCCACACTTGTATGTTCCTACTTTATTTCTATTCCCTTTATTTTTACTATGTCCATTCCTTTCCATCAATTTTTTTAGGCTACAAGAGTTTCTATAAACTACTTTTGGTTCCATTTTAAAAATGAACACCAGATGGAGGTATAATATACATGAAACATAGGTTTAAGGAAATCTTTATTGATACACACACACAGGAAACAAATATATAGTCTTCACATACCTGAGTTTTTAAACTAATTTATTTAAGATATTTTAATGAGATGTTTTATAGTAATTTATTAGTAAATTATTCATGAATGTTTATTATATGTATTTTAATTCAAATTATTTATATAAATAAATGATGTGGAATGATCAAGTTTAGCACAAGACACTTTCAGAGAGTAGGCATTAATATTTATGAGAGGTAAAGGGAGATTTGTTAGTTTAAACTGAAGGAGATGTATTTCATTGGATTAACAATTAAACAGGTGACTTAGAGATTATTTAAATGGCTTTTTGAGTCAAAAATGGTTGTCTGATGAAGTCCTGTATGTAGGATGAAAACGCATGTATTTATTTTTTCTTGGTGAATAAAAGCGTTAATTTCACTGGCGCTCTGTGATTTTGGTGTTGACACTATAGAGGAGAAGACCATGGTCCAAGGTGTTCTTTTTGTTTGTTTATTGGAGTTTTAGAACTGCTGTTCTGCTGAATTTGTTGGTTTATGTGAAAGTGGACTATTGGCGTCTTTCTCTATATTAACTTGGTGTAAAAAATGAGTGGCGAAGGCCAGGAGGAAGCTGGACAGTCTAGGAGGCTTATCGGTCAGCTTACTGAGCTGATAGATCTGCTTACGCCTCTCTGTGTCAGCCTTGTGGCTAACAGGAAGTGTGTGACGGAGGAAGCAGATGGGGTTGACGAAAGAGAGCAACCGAAAGGGAAGAGAAAAAGGGAGCTGATTGGTAACCGTTATGGGACCGGCGACCTGGAAGAGACCAATATTACTAACTTTAATCCAGCAGTCACACCGAGGATTTTGGGTGAGGAAGTGAATGAAATGGAGAGAAGAAGTGGTTCTTTTAATGAACTTGGGGCCAAATCCAAAACGAGCGCTGTTTTTGTAGCGCATGAAGGTACTGTTTCAAGTAATACAAAAAGTAAAACTACTGAGGAATGGTTGAAAAAAGACTTTTTATTTAACAATGTTTCTGGTGAGAAGCAAAATTACTTTAGTGTTAAAGATGGTAATTCATACAGAGTGAAAATTTACAAAATTTATGATTACATGATGAAATATAGGGTTTTTAGTATAGAAAATGCCTACCTACGAGAGTGTTTGAAAAGGGAAATTGTTCCTAAAGGTTTGAGGGTGGTTAAATACCCTAACAATGTTACTGTGGGATCCCACTTCCACAAATGTTTGTTGAAAATATTTAACAATTGTGGGCTTGAAATATTGAAAGCAATAATTGAAGAAAATGAAAGTAAGCAAAGTGAATTACAGAATGAAATTGAAGAATTAGACAAAAGTATAAAGTCTGATTTAATTTTTAATATAAAGGAAGAAAGGGATAGATTTTATAACATTAGAAGGGACATTGACACTAAATGTGAGAACATTACACAACGAAAGACGGGGAAGATAAGAAGGGACATTATTGAATATGAGAATGACCTTTGTTACCCCAAGCCCATAGAAAAAAGGTACAATACAAAAGGTTTTATGAGGAAAAACAATAAATATTTTTCTAAAAAACAAGAAGGGTATGTGAATAGGAACAATTTTGAATGGGAAACAGAGACATATGATCAAGAAGTCCCCCCGTTGGTGGGAAGAAGAGTTTATGAAACTGACTATCAAGAAAGGGGAGAAAATTTTCAGCAACGGGGGGGAGAAGGGGGAGGGGGAGATTTTAACAGACATTACCCCCCCTTCAGAGAACCTGACTCCCATTAGAAGCATAGAAAATAAAGCAATAAATAGGGACAACACTAAATATACTTATAATGAATTTAGCATTTACAATTTTGGGAATATAAATCTGACTATACCACACTTTACTTTATTGAGTAAGGGGTTGAAGTTTATTCCCATGGTAAAAGGTGACTCCACAAGAACCATCCTAGATATAAAGCTATTTACAACAAAAATCAATTTAGAAGTAATGGCTTTAAGGGCAGGAATGGAAAAACAAGGAATGAAAGGAGATGGACTAACTAGAAAATCGACATATAATCCCCCCCTTTTACCTCAAATAAAAAATTTTGAGAATATTTTAGTAGAAGGGGTGAGGAGCAAAAGTAATAAAGTATGGTGTAATGAAAATTTAACTGTAGAAGAAAAGGTAGTCCTAAAAGAATTAAGTGGTGATGCCACAGTCAGGGTCATGAAACCTGACAAGGGAGGGGGAATTGTCATTATGGATAAATTGATATATGATGGAAAGATGAACGCAATTTTGAGGAATGAGAACATCTATACTATAGTATCCCTGAATGAGGTAAATGTAGCATACAAAAGAATAGATAACTTGTTAGAGGATTTACTCACTGAGGAAGTAATAGACATGAAAATTTTCAAGTATTTAGAAGTGAATAAACCCAGAATAGCTACAATATTCGGGATACCTAAAATCCATAAAAACAAGGATGACCCCCCCCCCCTAAGGCCAATAGTTTCGGCAGGTGGTTCTAAAACTGAAGCAATGGCTAAATTTGTTGACTACAAGTGTAAACACATTTGGGTCAACAATGAAATTATACTAAAGAACTCCTGGGACTTTTTGAGCCTATTAAAGCCAGAACATTATAGGGAGGATATGTTATTCGTGACAATTGATGTCATTGATTTATTTAGTTGCATCCCCTACCAGGAAGGGATAGAAATGTTCGAAGAGAGCATTTTTGAAGACAAAAAATTAAAACAAAAGGACAAAATAGCTTGCGTAGCACTTATGGATTATGTGTTGAAATTCAATTTTATTATGTTCCAAGGGGAGTATTATCAACAAAAATCTGGAGTGGCTATGGGGGTGGCATGTGCCCCCACGTATGCCAACATTGTTTTATTAAAATGGGAAGAAAAATATATAGTTAACAGTGAATATAAACAATATTGGTTAACATACCACAGATTTTTGGACGATATAGTGTTACTTTGGACAGGGGGGCTTGACAAATTTTTAGAATTTTTTGAATATATCAGTGGAACTACTAACTTCTTGAGATTTACATACTCTACTAGTTTAGAAACACTAAAATATTTAGATATAGAGTTATACAAAAGAGAAGGAAAATATGAAACTAAAGTGCATAGAAAGGAGACGTATGTCAATTCCTATTTGCACTACGACAGTGCCCACCCCCTGCATAGTAAAAAGAACATTGTCAAGGGGCAATTTGTCAGGGGGTCTAGAATGGCCAGTTGGGACTACGATTTCGAAGTAGAGTGTAAAGTCCTAGAAAAAATGTTCTTGGAACGTGGTTATCCTGCAGAATTTATTAGTAAAATAAGGAATGAAGTGGAAAAAAGGAAGGCAGGAGAGATTTAAGCCAATTTTGGGGAGAGGGATTAACAATGAGAATCAAAATGATGTTAACAAGAACAAAATAGGTCAACAAACATACAAAAGAAGTTTAGTAGTAGAATACAACGCTTCCAATAGGAAAGTAAAGGAATTTTTAAACAGGGAATGGAATAAATTCTCCGCTTTAACGGATATGGAAGAGATTACTAAAATGGAACCAAAAGTAGTTTATAGAAACTCTTGTAGCCTAAAAAATTTGATGGAAAGGAATGGACATAGTAAAAATAAAGGGAATAGAAATAAAGTAGGAACATACAAGTGTGGCAGGTGCCACCAATGTTCGTACATTATAAACAGGGGAGAAGTATATATTGAAAGCAGAATGAGATGGTTAGGCAGTAAAGGTTTTTTTAATTGTGATAGTAGAGGGGTCGTGTATCTTGTTATCTGTCAGTCCTGTCAGTCTTTTTATGTAGGGAAGACAGAAAGACAACTGAAAAGAAGGATATACGAACATTCTTATGACATCACAAAAAGAAAAACACAAATGCATTGTATAGGCATTCTATTTCCTGCACTAAATTTAAATATGAATTTTTTGTTCTGGATCAAGTTAAACCAGACATTAGAGGTGGCCTGTGGGAAGAAATATTAGAAAGTAGGGAGCTTTGGTGGCAGGTCAACCTCGATGCAGGAAATAAACCAGGAATGAATGACTTTATATCAATTTCTTCTCTGTTGAAATTAAAGGCTAATAACATTTGAAAAACTCAAACATGTAATTTTGTAAAATGAACACCAGATGGGGGTAGAATATACATGAAACATAGGTTTAAGGAAATCTTTATTGATACACACACACAGGAAACAAATATAGTCTTCACATACCTGAGTTTTTAAACTAATTTATTTAAGATATTTTTAATGAGATGTTTTATAGTAATTTATTAGTAAATTATTCATGAATGTTTATTATATGTATTTTAATTCAAATTATTTATATAAATAAATGATGTGGAATGATCAAGTTTAGCACAAGACACTTTCAGAGAGTAGGCATTAATATTTATGAGAGGTAAAGGGAGATTTGTTAGTTTAAACTGAAGGAGATGTATTTCATTGGATTAACAATTAAACAGGTGACTTAGAGATTATTTAAATGGCTTTTTGAGTCAAAAATGGTTGTCTGATGAAGTCCTGTATGTAGGATGAAAATGCATGTATTTATTTTTTCTTGGTGAATAAAAGCGTTAATTTCACTGGCGCTCTGTGATTTTGGTGTTGACACTATAGAGGAGAAGACCGTGGTCCAAGGCGTTCTTTTTGTTTGTTTATTGGAGTTTTAGAACTGCCGTTCTGCTGAATTTTTTGATCTAGCTATGTCATTGTTCGCTCAGTGTTAATTTATCCACATCACATCTGCTGGTAAACCCATTGTTATGCAACTCATATCATCTGTTATACAACCACGTAATGTGAAACTAGCTGGATTTGAACCACTGCTTTTCTCTGTGTCTACATTTCATAAAGTTGTGCATTTACTGCTTCTATCACTGGAGTCTTTACATTTCAGGTGTCAGAAAGCACACAATTCAAAGTCCAACTTAAGCATTGTTTTAAAATGCTCATACATCACCTAAAAGCATGTTGATGGGTGAAGATCCTTTAGCCATGTCAGTGTTCACACGAGTGTAAATCAACCATATCACCATCTATTGGATAATGCATTCTGTCTGTCACTATTGTTTTACATAAATGCATTACCAGATTTGAACTCCTAACCATCTAAGTCATTTTACACACATGCAGTGCCAGATTTGAGCCCCTGACCATCTACGTCCACAATTTGGAAAACTGTGTATCAGCCATTCAGACTACAGAAGTCTGACCATGACTGTCAGAACATATTTGAAGGGATTATGTCATCATTGTGTGGAAAGGCAAATGCTTGCCTCTCCAAAAATGAAATACATGTGGGAACCCCCTCCCTGTGGACAGGGACAGGATACCACTGAGGGGAAGTATACTCACCAAATCTGTCAGATAAGCCACCTCTACTTAGCACTATAGTCAGGCTCATAGTAGTCATTGCTGGATTTGAACACCTGCCAAATTCTATCATATATAAAGCATTGTATTAATTGCTAGCATCACAGAAGTTTTATTGCAAGTGTAAGACATAACACATTTGAAGGGATGACATCATCTGTGTGTGTCAGTGCAAATGCTGGCCTTGAAAAAGAGTGAAATAGTTGTGGGAGCCTTCTCCCCATATACATTTTCCACTGATGGGAAGTGCACACACTAGAAATTTTGGATATTCCAGTCCTACCTAGTACTATTGTCACACATGCAATGTAGTAAATGCAAGATTTGGTTCCCCTTCAACTGAAGTCTACAATCCAGAGAACTTAGTATTACCAGCTCTTATCATAGGAGATGTCTGAGTATAACTGTGAGACAGAACATACTTAAAAGTTTGATATCATCACTGTATTGGGAAGCATATGATGTGCTAATTATGAATGAAATGCTGTGGTTACCTCTTCCCATGTAAACATTGTTCCTGAGTGGAATTGTGCACATGAGTATTACCTGTCCCTAGAGTCACACACTCTCACTAGTTAGTCACAAAATATAGAGCATTGTATTAACTGCTGATGTCACAGGACAAATCTTCATACAACTGTCAGACAGCATACAAATGTAATGTGCATTACATATGTTGGGGTACATGGACAAGGTACCTTCTGTGTAGGCTGTACACTATGCCTACACAGATGTTATTAAATCTAGGGGTGCAATTTTAATATTATAAGTACACTTTTAAAAGCCTTAGTCAAGCTGATGAAAATAATAAACATCTGCATTCTGCTATAAAAAACTTTTTGACACACAGTCACATAAATAAACATGGTTTATAGTGATTTGTAGTTCTTTCTTACAATGTACTGGGAAACATCCATCTTCCAACTCCAGCCAAAATGCTAATCTATGACATAATTAGTTATATTTCCACTAATTAAGAAACCCTACATAGCAGATTTCCATGTCAGTATGACAATGTAAAATGTTTAAAACAGTTTCTTTTATAAGACAAAGCAGCTTCAAGTTCAGTTTTGACTTTATTCATATTCACTAAGTACTATGCAAACAAATATAAAAAAGAATACATAATAATAAAATACACATGTGAATACAGTAAGAGAAGCAAGTAAATGTTTAAAAATATAGAAAATAAAGTTATATTAAGCAATATGTAACTTTTATTGTCACTAGTCAATAGTGAAGTGATTGAACTAAAAAATAAACTGTTGCATGCTTAATTGTGAGAGTTCAGGCAACAAGAAAAAAAACTGAAAATATAAAATCAAAGGTCATAATTAGAATGTGCAGCGAACATAAGAATGTATAAAGATCTCCAGTCTGCAGTATAAAAACCTTAAGTTCACAATGCTGCATTTTGAAATTCAAAGACACATTAAGTACAATGAGGAAATAGCTCATTATATGCTAATTGGCATGTTTCTGAATCACAGTTCAATACACAAAGTGCAGGGTGCAGATCAGCACTTCTTCTGGTATGTAATAATGCTGGTGGTGGCCACATCACAAAAACAGAGGCACTCCCTTCATTACCTCTCCCCCAATGCACACATTCAAACATAAGACAGACAATTACACACACACATACACACACACACACACACACACACACACACACACACACACACACACACACACACACACACACACACACACACAGACACACACACACACACACACACACACACACACACACACACACACACACACACACACACACCACAATACTCATAAAAGTCCTTGTGCTGTCTAAGTGCTCCCAATGTCTCCTTTTCCTGCCCTCATAAGTCACATAAGTTTTCAGCCACTGTTGCAAGACATTAGTCTTATGTGTCATATCCTTTAGTAGGGTCTATGTCACATTATTGAAATTCCAAAATGTTGAACACCATAAGCTCGACCTTGGAATCTCGAAATGTGATATACTCGAACACTCAGAACAGTAATTTTTTCCAAGGGAAAAAATTCACTGTTCCGAGAATACAAACACACATCACAAGCACACCAAAATACATAATCCACACATACACACTTCACAGAACCCTACACTAAACCATACATACACTACCAGCTATCCTCTTACCTTAACCCAACCCTAACCCTAAGGTCCCTAACTAACTCACACTCACCTTACCCGCTCCCTAACCCTAAAGTCGCTAACTAACGCACACTCACCTTACCCACTCCCTAACCCTAAGGTCTAACTAACCACACTCACATTACCCGATCCCTAACCCTAAGGTCCGTAGCTATCACACACTCACCTTACCAGCTCCCTAAACCTAAGGTCCCTAACGATCGCACACTCCCCTTACCCACTCCCTATCCCTAAGGTCCCTAACTATCACACACTCACCTTACCTTGGTCCATTCGCACACTTACCTTAACCCAGTCCGTCACTTTCGCACCACAGTCGAGGAAATAGCGAAGCCACAGAAATGGCCCACCAAATACCTTCCCTAGGAAAATATTCGGTATTCTGCAGCTTCACTATTTCAACCGTTTGCTGAATTGGGGTCGATATTATAATATTCAAAGTTTTAAGACTTCGATGTTATAATATAGACCCCCTTTAGTATATGCATGTCATCTCTGATGTTCAGTGATTTCCTCCAATCTCCATGATGTTTAATTGCCATTATGGCATGACTATGAAAGGTAACCTCTGGTGTCTACTGTTGTCCACTTACAAATATAGCCCCAGTTGCTGTGCAATCCTAGCTCTAGCATCTTTAGCTGCTCTCTCTAACCTGAGCATTCTGCACATGGACTCAGAGTCTAACTATCAGAAGAATAAAGACCATGTCCAAAAGCCCTGAAGTCTCTACATAGAGCCTCCTATTCCTGTCCTCTGCCAGACAAGGGTGCAAGAAACTCTCCAACCTGAGCATTCTGCACAAGGACTCAGAGTCTAACTATCAGAAGAATAAAGACCCTGTCCAAGAGCCCTGCAGTCTCTACATAGAGCCTCCTATTCCTGTATTCTGCCAGACAGGGGAGCAAGAAAGTATGTGTCTCTGCTTTAACTGGCAGCATAGTCTATGTTTCTAATAACACATCTAGGTGGTTTCAAAGCATGCTAGCTAGGAAAGCCAGCAGCCACACTACCTCCCTACTCTGCAATCTGTATAATTATCTCCTCCATGTAAGAAAGCAGTCTTAACTATATATCCATCTTTTGAATGTTAAAACACTTTCTCCCAGTTTTACCCAGGCTGTAGTATTACTATTGTCCACCAGGGGGTAGACTTATCTTATCTTGCCCTGACTTTCAGAAGCCTATTTCTGACTCGTAAGATTTCCTTACTCCCTTGTCCTAAGTCTAAAGTTTGCTTCTTAAATAGCCCATACAATCTTCTTTGTTTATAGTCAACCTTTAGTCACCCTCCTATTTAACTAGCACTATTTCTCTTAACTTTATACCAGTCCTCAAGGTAACTTACCTGTTGCAACCAACTCTCATTGATTGTTCCTCTTGGCCTTCTTACTCTCCTGTCTCTACCTGCTCTGTTTGCCATATTTATATCTATACACTCCTCCCACTACCACCAACACCAATCACAACAAATACCCAATAAACATCTTCGGCCAATCATATCCACCTTCAATCCTACACACACCTCCCACTAATTAACTCACTTCTCCCATAAGTCCCCACTCACATTGCACTACAACCACTCAGCATGTATGCAATCAACACCATAATTCTTACAATGCTATCTCTAACCTATCACCACGCATTTTATCAGATTGCTCTTCCCTATACCATCACCACCCCATCAGAACATACATCCACATACTTCACCCACAACGATCACTATAGCCTACATACACTCTCAAGGAACTACCATCACTACCTAATCCTTGAAGCATCCAAAACACTTATCAAAACAACCACAAAATCACTTTCCACACATAAGTGCATACACATTCGTTCAAAACTATAAAAACTTCTCTACCATATTAGTCACCAGCTAAGACTAGCAGGTGACATACACCCTAATCCAGGCCCAAACCCCTGCACTCACTCCCACTCCTCCCCACCTACATCCAACAATTCAACCTTGATCTCCAGACCAAAGAATAGCCTACTCTTCATTAACTTAAATATACATAGCATTAACAATAAAATACATTTACTGCATACTCTAATAGACACCTACTCCCCAAACTTACTATCCCTAATTGAAACCTGGTTAAAACCCACTACTCCCAACAGTGAATTCCTTCCCCCAGGCTATAATGTATTACGTAATGATAGACTTTCCAAAAAACGGGGCGGGGTAGCATTACTTTATAAAAACAACCTGCAAGTTACTAGTATTGACCCTCCAATACTCCCCCAAATGCCCTCAGAACTACTACTAGCCAAACTTGAACTAACCGACAAAAAATCTATAAACATTATAATAGGATACATTCCACCAGGTAACAACATCTCTACCCTAGAAGCCCTTTTACACTGGACAAATCAAAACCTACCCCAAAGAAACAATTATCCTAGGGGGACTTTAACATAGACTGGCATACATGCTCAAGCTCCACACCCACCAACTCCATAAATTTGTACAACTTCTCCCAAATCATTAAAACCAGTACAAGGCTAGGCAATAATAAAAAGAAAGAAAGTCTCCTAGACTGGACCCTAATAAACAATGCCAATACTCCCCATCATGCAGGTGTCCTACCAGATAACTTCAGTGACCATCAGCCCACCTTCCTACTAAAACTCAAATCCCACACCAACTCCGAACCACCAGCACAGACCATTAGAAACAAAAGAAACTTTGACATAACAAAATTCAAACTAGAATTACAATACCAAAATTGGAATCTCCTGAAGACCCTCCCATTAGTCAAAGCAGTTGAGCTATTTAACACTACCTTTTTAAACATTGTAAACACCCACGCCCCACCATACATAAGCAAACAAAATGTTAAAATTGCCCCCTGGATCACTAAGACCACTAGAATCATGATATCCCAAAGAAATAGAGCCTGGTATCAATGGAGACACAATAAAACCATAGCAACCAAACAAGAATTCCAAAAACTCAGAAACGAAACAAAAAAACAAATCCTATTAGACAAAAGGAATTACTTCCTAAATTTGCAAGGCAAACACCAAATCAACCCCCAAAAACTCTGGGCAGGACTAAAGATACTACTCCACTCCGGCAAACCAAGTACACCAACACCATTGTAAAGGATAGCACTGAAATTCCAGAAGCCTTTAATAGATTTTTCATAGAAACCATTTCAAAATTGGTTCACCAACAACCTACAACACCTACTACAAGCAACCCAAATAAACTACCAATACCCCCTTCCAATTTGAACCTATTCCCACAAATTATATAAAAAGAATACTAGGTAAACTCAAGCCAACTAGCCTAGCTTCCGAAAATATTCCGGCCGAATAACTACAAATAGCTGCCAACGAATTAGCCTATCCAATATCAATCCTCCTGAATAGATCAATTAAGGAAAGCAAAATACCACCAATCTGGAAAATAGCATATGTCACCCCACTACACAAAGGTGGAACCTGTACAGACATGACCAACTATCGCCCCATTGCCATATTATCTCCACTTGCCAAATTACTAGAAAAATGCATTCACCACCAACTTAAGCAATACCTATGAAAAAACAACTTCTCACACCTTCCCAATATGGATTTAGACCAGCCCATATTACGAAAACTGCCATCCTCTCTTTCACCAACCTAATAAACCAGAACCGTAACCTGGGGAAACTATCATCAACCATATTTCTTAACCTATTAAAAGCATTTGACATGGTCAACCATCCCAAACTTCTTGACTCACTCTCCTACTTTGGACTAGCCACTAACTCACTGATCTGGTTTCAAAGCTACCTAATAGGTAGACAGTAAGCATACAGATGAGATAAAAACTTTCCACACTACTCCCTATTACTACTGGAGTCCCACAAGGATCAATCTTAAGCCCGCTATTATTTTCAGTATTGATCAATAATCTAAATAAGATCACCCAAGATGCAACAGTCATACAATATGCTGATGAATCAACTTTAGTCTACTCAGCAACCAACCCCCACACACTCCTTTCCACAACCCAATGGGTCTTCAATAACACTGAAGCTTGGTTTCTCAGTAAAAACTTGTTACTAAACCCAAAAAAGACCAAACTACTAATCTTCAAAACAAATAAATCCAACATAGACACTGACTCTTTCAATATTACTTCTAGTGATGGTACCATTATCTCTCCGGATTCCACACAAAATTACTAGGTGTTACATTTGACAACAAACTGAGGTCTGACTTGCCCATAAATCTAACCATCAAAATCATACACAAAAAACTAGGCAGCCTGTACAAAACTAAAACATACCTAAATCAGCAGGCCAAAACCACCATGGCACAAACTATGCTACTATCCACACTCCTGTATGCTGTCCCCATTTTCACCAACCTATCCAAAACAGAAATCATAAAACTAGACACGTTATAATCAAATCACCAGATTTGCCACAAATGCCCCTTATCGTTCCCATCATTGCCACTCACTATACCAACTCAAATGGTTGGAATTTCAAAATCTCATCACATTCCACCAACTAGTCTTTGCTAAAAAACTCCTACTACATCCAGAGAGAATATCAACACTGTCTAATTTACTTAAAATACAAGAAAACCCAAGATAACTACGCTCTAGTAAAAGGACCTTAATCAAAATCACCAAATCCAACAACTCAGCAGGAGACTCTCTTTTTCCTAACTACATAGGTAGAATCTGGAACT
>NC_056731.1:986938119-986997647 GCF_019279795.1 Protopterus annectens
ACTCAGCATCCCTCCTCAGCACATGTCCAAACCAATGTAATCGTGCCTCTCTGGCTTTGTCTACAAACCTTCCAACCTGGGCTGACCCTCTAATATACTTATTCCTAATCCTGTCCACCCTCGTCACACCCAGTGCAAATCTTAACATCTTTAATTCTGCCACATCCAGCTCAAACTCCTGCCTTTTTGTCAATGCCACTGTCTCCAACCCATATAACATAGCTGGTCTCACTACCCTCTTGTAGACCTTCCCTTTCACTCTTACAGGTACTCGTCTGTCACAAATCACTCCTGACACTCTTCTCCACCCACTCCATCCTGCCTGTACTCTCTTCTTCACCTCTCTTCCACACTCATCGTTACTCTGAACTGCTGACCCCAAGTATTTAAACGCATCCATCTTTGCCACCTCTGCTCCTTGCATCCTCACCATTCCTCTATCCTCCCTCTCATTCACACACATATATTCTGTCTTAGTCCTGCTGACCTTCATTCCTCTTCTCTCTAGAGCATATCTCCATCTCTCCAGGGTCTCCTCCACCTGTTCCCTACTCTCACTACAGATCACAATGTCATCTGCAAACATCATAGTCCACGTGGACTCCTGTCTGATCTCATCTGTCAACCTGTCCATCACCATTGCAAATAAAAAAGGGCTCAGAGCTGATCCTTGATGTAACCCCACCTCCACCTTAAACGCATCCGTCACTCCCACCGCAGACCTCACCGCTGTCACACTACCCTCATACATATCCTGTACCACTCTTACATACTTTTCTGACACTCCTAACTTCCTCATACAATACCAGAACTCCTCTCTAGGCACCCTGTCATATGCTTTCTCTAAGTCTACAAAAACACAATACAACTCCTTCCAACATTCTCTGTACTTCTCCATCAACACTCTCAGAGCAAAGATCACATCTGTAGTGCTCTTTCCTGGCATGAAACCATACTGCTGATCACTAATCATCACGTCCCTTCTTAACCTTGCTTCCACTACTCTTTCCCATAACTTCATGCTGTGACTGATTAGTTTTATCCCTCTGTAGCTACTACAGCTATGCACATCACCCTTATTCTTAAAAATTGGTACCAAAACACTTTTTCTCCATTCCTCAGGCATCCTCTCACTTTCCAAGATTTCATTAAACAATCTGGTTAAAAACTCCACTGCCATTTCACCTAAACACCTCCATGCTTCCACAGGTATGTCATCTGGGCCAACAGCCTTGTGTGATAGAAATATATTCCTTCCTAAAACAAGAAAGAATGTTTAAATAAAAACTAATAATGTGTGGAGGAGAAATCTAGAAAAGACAAGAGAAGAGAAGAGATTAAAAATTACAGAAGTATATAGCAGGCAATACTTTAGGAATACGAATATGGTTCATTGAAGTCACCTGTGTTACAGAAAATGATGCAAGAGATGACTGTAAAATTCTAAAGTTACTCTTTGATAGCTGCGATGGCAGAGGAAAAGCAAGCTATTGCATCATAAACAGAGACACCTTTTGTAGAATAAACTTAAAGAGGAAAATCCAAAAATATGTCAGAAGTAATATAAAAAATGAAATTATACAATGACCCACATTAATATTCCAAAACGTGCACACTGATTGGTCAGCATACCTGTTGTAAATCAGACTTATACTAATGGAAAAAAGTCTGGTCGCCCGGAATTTTTCCATTAGTATGTCTTTTTTTTTTTGTTACAGCAATGGAGAACGCAAGATCTCTGTTACTTTTTTGAAAGTGTCTCACTATGTTAAAGGAGTTTTAACATAGTGAGATAGCTTAAAAAAAGCAATGGAGATCTTCCTTTCTTTGTTGCTTTTTCTAAAGCTGTCTCGCTATGATAAACTCCTTTAACATAGCGAGACAGCTTTAAAAAAAGCAACGGAGAAAGGAAGATCTCTGTTACTTTTTTTACAGCTGTCTCACTATGTTAAACTCCTTTAACATAGCGAGACACTTTCTAAATAGCAACGGAGATCTTGCTTTCTCCGTTGCTTCCACACACAACTCTGATGTACTGCGTAAGCATATGCATGCGCAATACATCAGAACTGCCGCAGAATACCAGACAGCTGTGGAAGGACAGCATGGAGGCATTATACAATGCCATTATTTAAGAAAAGTAAGTATTTTTTTTCTTAAATAATGACATTGTATAATAGCAATAACCCAATTCTGGGTATGGGTAATGGTGGATTTACCCACGGTTGTCTTTGTTTGGCCACTCGGGCTTTGCCCTCATGACCAAACCACACTAAATGTGGGTAAATCCAGCATTACCCACACCCAGGCGTGGGTTATTGCTTAAATATATTATGATGAATGAGTAAAAACTTCAGAATACACGTGTGTGTGTGTGTGTGTGTGTGTGTGTGTGTGTGTGTGTGTGTGTGTGTGTGTGTGTGAGAGAAAAAGAAGAACAACCTGAAATAAGTAGAGATGTGAAAACAGTACTGAATAGGAAAGCATTGCACAGGCACTTACAGCTTAGAACAAATATTCCTCCCGGCTTAAATGGATGTCTTAGTATATAATTACAGTTAAAACACAGGGTGCTAAAATTATTCAGTAATACATGATTGTAGCACAGCAGAACTTTTAGTGTTATTTACAATATGATGATGTGTTATGGTCCCTAGAGTTTACAGAGTTAAAGGGACTGTAGATATTCTTGAATGAAGCAAAGGTATTTTAATGTTTATAAAAAAATTAACAAACAGTGCTACTAGTGAAAATGTAACATCTGGTCTGGTATGAGTCTCAAAAGTGAAAAGTATTATTTAGTAATTTGAATTTTTGGTGTCATCCTACTTTGCTAGACTGTGTAATTAATTTAAGTGCGGTATTTTTCAGCAGTGTAAGGATATGAGAAAAATATTTGGAAAAAAACAAAATACATCTCTCTCTCTCTCTCTCTCTCTCTATATATATATATATATATATATATATATATATATATATATACACATATATTATATACATACATATATATAGTTACAGATTATAGATGTTAGAGATTACAGATATTTTGCAACAGCCTAAATAATCCAAAGCATTCTCAGCAGCCAATTGTAATGCATTTATCTATAGAAGGAAACAAAAATGACAAACACAAAAGTAGACTCCATCCACTCACTGTCTTTTCAAATAGAGGTAATCTTTAGCAAAGCACTACAGCATTACAAGCTATTCAGCAAGGCATTTACACTAGTAGTTTAAAAGCTCAATGCAGTCAAATTATTAGCAAAACATTTTAGTGTAATGGCCTATTTAGTAAGACTTTTTAACAGATTAGAGAATCCAAACACACAGCGCAAGGTCCTCTGATGGCAATAAAACGTAAAATAAACAAATTTCAAAGCACGATACTGCACAAAGATGAAAAGATATAAAATAAATATAATCCTTTATTTGATCGAGTAAGCGCTTTCGCCAAAGGCTTCTTCAGACTCTTTACAATACAACACAATTAAACACTTATTTATACTCTTCCTGTTACTTACAATTGGTTCTTAATTCTAAAAACATCACATGGTTTGTTTTTTTAAAAAAATACGGACATAAAAACCGTGTAGTCTGACTACTACGGCTTCAATCAAGCTGCAGCATGTGTAAATTATTATGAAACCTATAAATCAGCTGTGATTAGCACACACAACTTAAAAACATATATATTAAAATGTACCCGGCATCTTTAAAAACCTCCTTGGTGCGTAGTGGAATTAACTGTAGCGCTTTTTAAAAAAAGATCAATACACATATACCCTGATTAATTTAAGGGAATCTTAAAACACCAAGCATTGTCACTGACGATGTATATGGATGTAACATATTTCTGAACACACTGTTTATAAACGTGAATATAGGTGACACAATATTTAAAAACACTAAACAATCACTTAATATTGGTTAAATAAATACTCATGTACTATTAATTTACAGTGACACTAATACAACTATTGTGGATGTCACATTAAATAAAGTAAAGGAATGATCACTTTATAATGATGAGATACATACTCACATACAAATAGTGTACAAACCACTAATACAACTATTTATATAGAAAAATGTGGACCCTACATGGGGCACTATAGTATTTTTAACAGATTAGACCATGCACTCACTGTATACTCTAATTGCAAACACAATAGTCCATATACTCATTATCCATATGCAGGGTTTTGGCCCATACCTATCAATCTGCAGACTTAAAGATCTGGACAAAGGCTTCTGAAAAGTAGATGTATTTGTATGTAAATCTCTACAATTGGTTAGCATAAAATTTGCATAACTAATAGTACAACTCCACCCACTTCCAATAGAACTATGGGATACCACTTCACAGAAATACAAGTTTAAAAGTTTAAAAAAGTGAAAGTGACAAAATTACACAAAACATAGTCATGTTTTATTTTCCATTTAGTAAAGGGCAAATCGTATATTAATACCCTGTTGGGGAATGCAGAGTCTTCAATAAGGCATTAATAACAGATATTGCCCATTAGAAAGCAACTCACTTCACAGCAATATGCTGCCATGAACAAAGATTGATAAAAAAAACAAAGTAGACACCATTTTTAAACTTTGCTGTTTAGCAGGCATACATTTTAAAAAATGCATATAAAAACAAAACCAGAGTCCAAGACAAAGGATATGGCTCACAGCTATAGAACAAAATATCCAAGTGAAAAAGCTGAGCCAAACCACCATGGCTGTAGCAAACACAACTTTATTACAAAAAGTACTGGAAATGAGTAAGCGCTTTCACGATCACACTAACTGCTTCATCAGACTGCTGTTACTAACTTTTAACTTTTTTTTATCTGCATATTTTCTTTTTATCTGCATATTTTATATTTTGAAACGGTCTGGAACATGGCTGAAGGCTTTGATGTAGAACTGGACTATGTGCCAGCAGGAAATTTAATACTACAACCTCAAGCTGAATCACTGAATTGGATTCTTTATCTGGAAACAAATCCACTTTTTAACCAACCAGTATTTCCAGAGGACAATAGAGCTACTGTGGATGGAAATATGCAGGCGCGTTTTAGAGAGCAGTTTAGAGTGTACGAAAATAAAAATAAATTATATAAGTTTAAGTGCCTCCAATGGCAAAGATTCCATTTGGAGGCATCTCTACATTTTAAGATCATTCCTAGAGGTTTGAGGGTTCTGACCATGCCCACATATGGTGATCTGTTCCCTGATTTATTGAAGAAGTGGCAGCAACTGAATTTGCAATTAAGCTATGATTATATGAACCTTTCATAGACTTTTTTCTGCCACATTAGAGGGAACTACAAAAAGAACTCAAAGAACTGTATACTCAGATGCATGCTACATATTCATCAGATATCATATCTGATAGACTGGACACGCTACATGAACAGATCCTTAATTATGAGAAACAGCTTTAGAACGGTAAAATGAGAAAACTACAGTGAGATATGAATGATTTTCAGTGTGGAATGGTGTTTTCTTCGCCCAGGCCACCTAGTACGAACACTATCCAATCAACAGGTTATTCTCCTTCTCAGCAACCAATCAGCATACAAAGGCTGAAAAGGAAGTTGTGACTCCCGTGCCCTGGCCCAGAAATCAAGGAGCCTCAATCCTCACCACTAACACCAGAAAGCGTGTCTCATATGAGAGGAAAAGATAACAAATACAGTAAAGTGCAATTTCTTTTAAGAGCATACAGAGATCACACTCAGTCCAGGGCTGGTCACTCCCTTGCTCCTCAGGTCCCCAATAAGACTCCCCACTGGCACAGCTATAGGGTCCAGATCTCAGCCTAGCTGGGCAAGTTAAAATCTCCAGCACCCTCTCTGTCCAACCAGTGCTTCGTGTCCCTGCCCAAGTAGCTGACACACACACTTTGAGATAAGTTTATACAACCACACAGACACTCCTGGAGAAGGCTGGCACATGTTCTCCAGCTGTGCCCCTTTTACCCAGACTATATGGTAGTAATTACTGCCACCACCCAGCTAATATAATCAGCTATCCAAAGGCCCTTAAAAAGGTGTCCAATTATTACTGTGCAATATTATTATCCAGTTGGTAACTGTGACTAATCAGTCAAGGCTCATTAGAGTGGCTTTGTACAATAAACTCTATAAATATGCAATGTACTCTAGAGCTTAACTTATCTCTACACAAACCAGCCACAGTTAAAAGGTTTTAAAATGTTCAATAATAAATAATTAAAACCACAAGACAATAATTTCTACTATACATTGCTAGTGAAAAGTTCAGAGATCACACAGAAATACTTAAAATAAATCAGTAGTACAGTTCTGACATCACAGAAAAAACACTTAGTCTAAACTTTCTAATTCCTAGCTATTGCTACAAGAAAACACACTTCTAAAATAACTTACTTACATAGAGCAACAGGCAGTGCTGTGAGTTGGATAGTCAGACAAAAATTTTCAAGAATCTCTGGTTCTCACTATTTAAATTGAAACTGCAGTTCTGCTAAAACATTACATCATCTTTTTACACTTCCTGGAGTTCCCAGGCTGACAGAAACTGCATTTACATTCTCTTACACTTAGAACAATAAAGGACTTTCCACATGTAAATTCTGGTCATTAACTTTAGCCTTAAAACAATAGGCAGGAAGCCTTCATTTATCCGGACTGGTGCCGACTTGTAAATCGTCAAAGGCAGTGGTGAAATCATTTTAATTTCAAAGGACCAACAAGAAATGCTCGACTTAGCTTTCTTTACAGCAGATGGCAATGTTGCCACATTGTTTTAAGTTCAGCATTCATATTTACAAATGATAGAATTATCTTTACAATTCTATCTGACTAGGCTGGCAGCCTTCACCCATCTCTACCAGTCTTCACAGAAGTAAACACACTTACAAACTTGGTTAGCATGCAGGCAGTGTGCACGTTGGTTACTGAACAGAACCCCACAACGAGAACACAGAATATGAATTTGGCAATGGAGAAGGCAGGCAACAAAGTATCACAAACTAAACAAGGGCTCAAATGGAATGAAAGATACTTTAATAATACCATTTCAACTAAAAGACACTCTACCGATAAGAGAGAGGTCAAGGAGCCACAGCAGGAAGGGCAATGTCCCATGGCAGCAGAACACAGGGTGGATACAACAGAGGGTAACCAGAAGCAAGACTTTAAAGGTTTGGTCTTAAATCTTTCATGTATACCATAGACTGATGCACAACTATCGCTACTGGGTAAAAGGCTTTCCTTTATCCATGCACAGAAGACTAACTTAGTGGATATTCTGCAGGAATTGAGACTATTTGGAGGGACACTGACCTTAAAAACTGTTTTTTAAGAATGTTAGAAATGAAATTCCTAAATTTACTAAGCCTATTGTTTTTACTCCGAAAATGCACCCGATGGTTGATACTTATATTTCAGTGTGCGATAAAGAAATTAGAGAAATACTTCAAAATGGCACAACACCTTCTTATTTTAACTTAAGTAGGGATGAATGTGATGCATTGTCAGAATTAAAATCTATGCAGTGGATAGAGATTAGGCCTGCTGATAAAGGGGGAGAGGTTATAGTTAGGACTAGGAATTTTACATCATACAAATGAATTTATTATTGACTGACCAGACTACATATCAAAGAATAACTGGAATAGATGTGAAGGCTGTAACAGATAGAATATCAGTCATGGTGTTTGAATTACTTGTAAGTAACATGATTTAAGAGGAACTTTTTAAATATTTTAATGATGAAACCCCATTGATTCTGGTAATATATGGATTACCTAAAGTACATAAGGACGCAGAGAACCCACCCATGAGACCTATAGTCTCAAGCAAAAGGTAGGCAACAGAACCATTATCCATTTATGTAGAAAAATGTTTAGATCCGGTGCTTAAAACCTGTGATAATGTGCTAAAGGACTCCAAGACTTTTTTTTACAAGTATTGTACAATAAGGTTATGGCAGTTAATTGTAAATATTTTTTGTGACTCTAGACATAACATCTCTGTTTACTGTCATTCTGAATCATTGGGGTATCGAGGACATTAGGAATTTATTGAACACTAAACAGCTATTCACCAATGAAAAATTTAATTTGATTTGTAATTTGCTGGAAATTATCCTGGAGAGTAATATATTTGTTTTCAGGGATGGTTATTACCTTCAGAAGATAGGTGTAGCTATGGGCATGGCATGTGCCAATAGCTACGCCAATCTTGCATTAGCTGAATGGGAGTATACATCATTTTAACGAAATAATGAATACAGCAAACACTTATGGTATACCCGTTTTGTTGATGATATGTTTTTTTTCTGTGGGGAGGCTCCCTGCAAGAGTTGCATCTGTTCATGTTCATCAAAATGGTATGCACCCAAAACATATTGGTGAGAATGTTATGAGGGGACAGATTCTAAGAACGATGAGATTAAACAACAATGACACACAGTTGACAGCAGCTCTGCAAACCCTTGAGGAAGAGTTTATAGAGAGGGGGTATTCCATGCATTAGTTTGACGTGTGTAGTGGAGCTACTTAAAGAAAAAGGCAAGAAAGGGAAAGCATACTTTTCACGACAGGCAGACTCAGGAACAAAGATAAATAGCACTGAAAATAATAAACTTAGATTCCCTATTCTTTCGCTAGGGATGTTAACATTTTCTGTGAAGTCTTCAAAAGGAATTGGAACATCCTGAAAGCAGTGGAAGAACTAGAAGGAGTGATAGATGACACACCGAGCTTTTCTTTTAAGAACAAAAAAAAAATCACTTAAATGTCAATTATGCTATAAAACACAAGGGATTGGAATGAAGAACATTTAACAGAGACGAGGCACTTATATATGCAGAGAATGTACAGCCTGCAAATATATACATTCCTGCACCACCTTTGTACATCCACAACTGCATTTTAAGATCCAAGCAAAATGTTATGCAGACTGCAGAACCATAAATATAGTATATTTTAGTTTTTGCCAAGTCTGCAAAGTTTTTTACATAGGGAAGACTAACAGAATGTTAAAGAATCGCATACTAGAACATGTCAGGGATATAAATAACAAGAAGGAAACGAGTGCCTTGGACAAACGTGAAAACAGAAGGGGCACAACACACATTTAAAGTCCTTGTACTAGAGATTTTTGAAGAAGGGGTTAGAGAAGGGGACATAAGAAATAGGACTGAAGCAGCAGAGCAAAGGTGGATCATGAGGCTGAATGCTGATAAACCACCAGGGATCAATGAAGCTGTCTCATTAAAACCCTTCCTCAAAGCAAAGGCATTTAGACATTAAATGTAGTAGAAGAAAGCATCATACTCTTTTTTGTATTTTTAAACAAAACATTTATGTTATTTTACATTTCTCTGTAAGAAGTTTTCTGTCACATAGAGTGTGGATATTCTGAAGGTATTAAAAGAAGTTAGTAATGCTATTGATTGGTCAATTGAATTTTAATTAAGTTAAGCTGCTTATTGTATGAGTATGTGGTTAAATAAGATGAAAAAGTTAGTAACAGCTGTCTGGTGAAGCAGTCAGTATGATTGTGAAATCGCTTACTCATTTCTAGTACTTTTTGTAATAAAGTTGTGTTTGCTACAGCCGTGGTTGTTTGGCTTAGCTTTTTCACTTGGATACATTTTAAAAAGTAAGTGTGTGCGCGCCCGTGTATGAAAAAGAGTGAAAGTTGGAGAGAAAGCAAACAAGTGAAAATGACACATTGAATGATAGACCCTGTGCATACCACTCAACTTCACTGCTCAATAATTCTACATAAAACCAACAGAATGAGGGCAAAGACCTAAACTCAGAGAAAAATTTTAAGCATAATTCTAATTTACCATCAATATGTAATTTTTTGCACAAAAGGAAGTATGAAACTAGAATGTCTGGTTTCATTGACTGACAGGAGTTTTCACAAGTTTATCTGAAAATTACACATTTTCAGGCAACGGGACAAAATTAGGGACAGCAGAGAGGCATGAATGCAAGGAGGCAGGACAGCAGGTGACTTCCAGAGCCTTGTACTGTATGACTTTTTTAATGTATTTGATCACAATGAGATATAAGCCATGGTGGTACAGTGGTAGCATTGTTGCCTCACAGCAAGAGGTTTTCCTGTTCGATTCTCAGCTGGAGTGCCTTCTGTGTGGAGTCTGCATGTCCTCCCCGCGGTCGAGTGGCCTCTGAAAGATATGTGTAAATGGGTGTGCCTTCGCTGAAGGTTGGGCATCGGGCTGGCAACTCGGCACCATAAAAATCTACTGCCAATCATTTGCAGACCAGAGTTCGGCTGTGGTGACCCCTAACTGGGAAAAGCCAAAAAGACAAACAATTCAGTGAAGAAAATAACTGTAATGTATGATGCGCACGTGTGGTGTGTGTGTGTGTAGACATGCAAGTATGTGTTTCTGTGTATAGGTGTTTGAATTTGTCTTTCTGTGTCTATGAACCAGTGTGTGTGTGTGTCTGTGGCATTATATACTTATATAGCTTATATTTTAGATGTAAAATACTTTTCCCAGCAAGAACATATGGTATTCCAAGTAGGAACTATCATAAATAAATAAATAAATAAATAAATAAAAGAGAAAACAATTTAATATCCCATTCTCAGATGCTCTCCAAGGTAGGTATTATCAGGCAATAACAGACCTTCTGGAGTGGTGAATTCCTTCATATTGGCATCGATCTTCAGAATACCCCTTTTTATTCTGTTATTTCCCTGATAATATCCACCTTCCTGGGCATTATTGCTTGCTTGAGTATGAATGACTACAGTAAAAGGTATGGTAACCAAGAAGGGAAATTATGCCTGCACAAGACATGTAATACAGAGGTTGTCAAAACACTGTGGGGAAATGGAAGATCTATGGTATAAGGAGGTTGTCAAAACACTGTGGGTAAATGGAAGATCTGTGGTATAAGGAAAAGCATCTGTGCCTATAAGAGAAAAAAAAAAATATTTGGACAGTCAAAATGATGATGAAGGGAAAATAAGAAAAAATAGGGATGGATTGGTAGCTGTATGCCATATGACTCCAAAATGAGGAAATATTACTTCATGGAGAGTGCGGAAAACTCCTGGAATGTAATGAGTCAAGTACTGTTACGTGTCAGCAAAAAGAGCATACTCAAGCCAGGGAGGGACAGATAAACATGGTCAATTGACTGAGCATAGTCAAGTGGACTGAGAGAACAATACTGCTTTTCTATCAGCACTATCATTTTGTTTTACTTATATAAAACAAAATGTCCATATGCACTGCAAACTTCCTTGCCAGTGCCATGATTTTTTTTTAAAAAAATAAATTGTCTTGCATCCTTCTTTAGAAGCATATGCAATTCAGACAAAATTATTGCGAAAAAAAAAAAATAATAAAATAAAACAGTAAGTATCACAATAAAGCATCTTAAAAGGCAAAAGGTGAAAATGCAAATTAGTACACAAGTGGAGACTAAGGAAATTATAACCTATATTGACAAAATGAATGTAGCTTATCAATGTCTTGTAGATTTGACCCTATCTGCTCTGCTTTAGTTGTACTGCCCAGTCCTGATCCTCAAAAAGGATGCAGAGTTCACTCAGCTACTAAATCTTGATTCATACAGTTTCTCATTGTCTGTTATTTCAGCATGCACAACATGATTGAACATCCAACATCACCCCTGTCAAAGGTGAAATCAGGTGTTTCTCTCACAAACAAATATATACAATTATTGTTTATTTTCTTAGAAAACAGTTAAACTAAAGATTAGCTGGCCAAAATGAAGATGTCAGTGGTTTAACAGGTAGAATATTTGCTCTTGGTGCTGGAAGACCAGAAAACTGTGGGTTCTATTCACACTCCAGGTGATTTAATTGCTAACATTGCAGTATGGAATTATGTGTTTAGTATGTCATCTTTCAGGTGAGATATTAAACCAACTTCTCATCTAATTGAAGTGGTGGTAGTTCAGGTTGAAATAAATGATCCCACAGCACCCATTGAAAGAAGTAGCTGAGGTTTCCCAATATCCTAGACATTTCCTTTAGTAGTACAAATAGCAAGTAAGGAATCCACAGGAAAAAGGCCACTAGCCTAGTGGGACTAACCTGTTCAAAAAAGGATAAAAAATAAATAAATAAATAAATAAAATCTCTACTCTGTATGAAAGCTGATATTAATTATTTTGTTGTGCACTTCTTTAAAGTAAGATATTTTTATTGTTTAAATAGTCTTTGTTACATCACTGCAAACATGGACAGAGCTATCAAAAGCTGAAACCATTATCCATCTCAACCATTGGCCACACATTCATTCACAAGCACACATATATTAGGTCTACTTCAAAATACCGAAATGACATAAGGTTGACTTGCAGAACATTGAAACAAAAACCACAAAAATGTACATTAATGAACCTTCACATAATCATAATTTTTCACTGTGTAAGTAAACATTTGGCCAACAGTACAAGAAAAAAACTAAAGCAACTAAAATCCACCCAAAGTGGGGGGCTTCACCCCTCACACCCACCATGTGGGGGGCTGTGCTCCCCATACCACCTCCCAACTAAATATACTACCTCCTAGATCACACTACAATGGAGAAAAGGGCAAAGTTCACCATGTTGGCCAACTGCCTCCTTTTGCGGTGAAAAATTACAGTGATGTGAAGGTCCCTTAATGTAAAATTTTGAGGTTTTCATTTCGATCTTCTGCAAGTCAAAATTATGGCATTTCAGTATTTTAAAGTAGACACACACACGCACACACACACACGCGCGCGCGTGTGCGTTGTTTCTCATTCATTTTCATTCGACTAAATTATATTTTATTTATTTGGTCATTAACTAGGAATCCCACTAGACACAAGTGAATCCTAGTAAAGCAATTTCTTCAGTAACAAACCAGGCAAATGGAGACTGAGGTAGTCAAAACTTAGACTACAGCTTAAAGACTTTACTCGAATAAAGTGCCAGACTACTCACAAATTTACTCCTGACACCATGTCATCCACGTAATAACTACTGGTGCTGTTTACTCATAGACCACATGTGACTTACATTCTTATCAAGTAAAATATTGCTTAAATAGTGCACAGATATCCAAACATATAACAGAAAACAAAATATTTGTATACCACATTTTTAAAGGGAACATCAGAAATTTTACAATTTCAAGTTCTATACAGTATTTAAAACAATGTATAATAAAACTGAAAAAATGAGCTGGAATGCACTAATGCTTATGATATAATAACATAATTTAAGAACAGTATTTAGACTATCCCCAGGATTCAGCAAACTTTTGTGCAGGAATAGCTTATTCCTACATGAAAGGGACCATTCCCATACAGCATGGCAGCGTACCATGCATATTCATGAAGGCATGCTGCCATGCTGTTAAACGGACATGGTTCTGTGTACAAGTGCAGGGGGTGTGTCTGAGAGCAGTTTCTCACAATACACATGCCTCCTGCACACCAGAATTGCCATTCCACAATTTAAAATGAGCAATAATGCTTGTAATTCCCCCAAGCCATCAGGGTCAGAAATATGGTCAAAGCCATAAGGGACAATCATCCCTACCAAGGTAAAAGTTGAAAGAATAACAGATGTAGCATAAGCACATACCGCACACCTCCCAACCCATCAGAGTAGGGAATGCGGACAAAGCCATAAGGGACAATCGTCCCACAAAGCAGAAAGTTGATAGAATAACAGGTTCAGCAATAGCAGGGATATTCTGAAGGGTACAAATAATAAAACACAACAAATACATTTTTTTTCTACATGCAGCAAAGTTTAAGAGTAGCTGCGCAGGTGTGCCTGTTGCTTAGCTACGCGTAGTCCAACTGTAACAGCACAAGAAGTTAAATAGCAAGAGACATCCAACATAAGCAATACTGCAATGGTGTAGTAGTTAGAGTATACACTTTGTAAGCAGCCACTCCCAGTTCAATCCCCACTGTAACCAATTGGCATTTTACATGTGAAAGCATTACATAAATATTTTTTTTTATAATTAGCTACTAGATAACATATATGTGTTAACCAGAGTACTGTGGTAGGTGCAGATATGAGGTGGCAGTTTAATACATTCAGGAAACCTCCATATAAACACAAGTGCCCCATACAGTATAGTAACACATGAATAAATGTAATGAAAGCACATTGGGGGATGTCAGGGACAGTAAACACATTTATAACATGTAATGACTGATGAATCAATCCCATACAGCAGATAGACTATAAAATAAAAAATAAGCAATGCTAAGCAGTGCACAGCTCTGCATACCAGGTGTAAGCATTGTGTAAATATGACTGCTAAGCAATGGGTAGCCCATCTAAGTGGAATTGCCCATTGGTAAGCAGTGCTGAACCTGCCCCTCTAAGCACTGCAGGTTTGCCATAGCTTAGCTTAGATCAGCATATTCAAAACCATTCAATGATGGCAAAGGGTGGGAATCAGCCATATTTTAATCCTGCAGGCAGGAATACAGCTCATAACTGGTTGCAGCTTCCCACTGTAGGCAGTATGGCAAGTGTTGGTGAGGGCATGCACTTCTGGGCACAATGCTCGGGCATACAGCAGTCCAAGGTCATGGTAGGACTCCTAGGAAAAAACATGACGAGAGACTGCTGCAGGGCCAGTACCAGCACTCCCAATATAAAGCGGAAGCCTGGGACCATCTCACCTGAGATCTCACCAGTGCCACTGGTATCCCATAGATTGGTGAACAGGTCTGGCACCACTATGCTGACTTGAAGTGGAGGAAGAGAGAGCTCTTGGACAAGTGGGTCCAAGAAACAAGGCAGAGGGGTGATGTCCCAGCAGTGTGTAAGTATTCATATCAATAACTGTTTACCAAAGTCCAGCCTGTGTATGTGATGGATAGGTATGCCTAAATATTTCTGTATTCTCTTTACACCTGCAGCTGAGTGGGCTGTGAATCAGAAAGCCCATGCTAGTAGGGTGCAAAGGCTGCATCGCGAGGCTGGTAAGTAACAATCCTGCTTGTAGTAGTCATACCAAATAAATCTAAACTAGTAGAAAGTCACCTGGCAGTATAAAAACTGTGTATGGGTTGCACTGAACAAACCAGACACTATGACAGTAATAGTCCCATATAGGTGATATTTAAATAAAACTGTAACTGTCTGGCAATAAAGTTTTAAATCCTGGACTGGTTGTGTTTACTCTGGTATTTTATGGCATTTAGTGTTGCATTCTCTGAATGGTAATGTTATGTTAACCACTGTTGCCCACACTGTGCTACATAAAAAATATGTCTAGAAATGTCTGCATAAGACTGTTGTAAGTACAAGGTCAGATTGTACAACCAAGAGAGACTTAGACAGAAAACACTGGAAGAACAAACATCACTTTCTAAATAGCTCACTCTGATAAAACACAAATTGTTGTATTTTTAGCACACACAGCCGTGGTTCAAATTCTGGGAGAGGTAGTAAGCTGTATGCATAATCATACCTCTCAACTCTACAAATTTTCCCAGAATGTCCAGATATTTGACTCATATTTTTAGCCTGTTACTCTTTTGTCCTGACAAATCACTGGGGTATTCTCAAAATTGTAGTCACCAAATAATGACATACATTTGAGTGTCAGACTTCATATCCTTCAGAAAATGTATATTAAAAGAAATCCTGTTATTCTAGCAACTGTCTAAAAGTTTATAAGAGCAATATTCAAAATATGTCCCTATTTGTACCCTCATGTTGTCAAGCTTTGTCCACGTTGTGCATTAAGAGATTGAGAGGTATGTGCATAATTTTAACTAGGAATCTGGGAGTATGTATAGAAATAGTCTGGTAGTGTTAACAAACATTCCCTCCACAGGTCTATCAGATAAGAGAAGCAGAATTTAGTTATAAGACAGCTGACATATACACTTGTGTACAAACATACCACTGCCCAAACCAAGGCAATAGGGTATTGTAATAATACCTGTAGAGTAATGATTAGAGCAATGATCATTAAAGTTGTGAGTACTGCAAGGATATACAAGTTAATTAACATCTCCCCCCCCACCATATCTGCAACATTAATCTAAACACACAAATCAATGGGTATGTTTACGTCACCCCTACTGTTGGGACATATGTCCTATTGTTCAACAAATATTGAAATGTGCTTCTATTAATGTTCCATGTTGAAATACCATGATTGGTGGCCTGTTGCTATCAAGGTAACCTGCATGCCATTGTAATGGCCACTGTGGTGCCATGTATTGATGTGGTCTGTTTGCTATGCAACTGCTCCAAATCTGTTGTTTTGGGTTAATGGGAATATCTATACATGCTGTTGTAATGAATCCTGGATTGTGTTGACTATTACTAACCCACTATGTTTTAAAACTGTAACACCATAGCACATCTGGGAAGGCTGGTCCCAGCATACTCACCTCTCCCACCTCATCTGGCAGTGGCATTGGGTTCCAGCATGTCTGGGACCCACCCCAGGACCTCCCTGTCTGCTGGTGCTCCACCACCTTTGGGTGGAACCACCTCAGGGGATGGGGGTTGTCCTTCCCTGGGAGTGGGCGTGGACAGGATCCCTTCACCCAAAGCCAGGTCCAGGGTTTGGTGCATAGCGAGCTCCAAAAAGATTTTGGAGATCGGCTACGCAAACATGAGGGCTGTGTGGTGCAATTAGAGGGTCAGCCTTCCCCTCCTGCTCAGCCCCCAGCACAGCCACCTTCGGTGCCATGAAAGTGCAGTGGTGAATGCCCATAGTTGGGGACCTCAGTCCCACTGTTTCTATCTGGGGGCTCATGGGATTCTGATTTCCAAAACCCCCCCATCCAATGTGTATACCCCCCACATGTGTCATATACTGCCCCTGTATGCTGTCATGTCTGTCTTCCTAACCAACCAACCTCCCCAAATATACCTACTATCCTTACCCAACATCTCACTCTCACTTTAAAAAAAAGGGCAATCTGTTCCCTCAAAAAAATTTCGCCTCATACATAGCTGACCATTTCATACACATGTCCACTGGACACATGTACTCTGGTCTAATTGGCTTCACAGCACATTATTGTTGTCCTCGCCTCTCTCTCAGGGATTTGAGTGTCCAAATATACCTCCAAATTCAGTATATATGCACAGATGTTGCTGTAGAAGAAATGGAGAGCTATGGACCTTCCTTACACCCATCCTGCACATCCCTAGTTACTTTCCCTATTGTCTTTCCCTCTTTTTGCCCCCTTTTCCCTTTTGCACCACTTTCCTATCACCCCTTTTTTCTTTTCTTTTCTTTTAAAGAAATTAGCATGGGGGTACGCAGGAGTAAACACTTTTAAGCAGTAGTAAGCAGGATTAAGCCTGTTTGTGTGGTGCTAAGCAATGCCTTCACAGATTAAGCACTTTTAAGGTTAACTATCTCTTAGCATATTTAACCGGAAGTTAGCATTGCTTACCGCCACGCAAACTCGCACAAACCCGCTTACAACTGCTTAAAAGTGCCTTAATCCCTCTGTATCCAACAACCCATGTTCTGCCCAGCATCAAAATAATCAACCCTGTCCAGTCTTGAACCCTGTACACCATAGTTAGAGTAATGTACCACTATGCCATCACAGCTGTACTACTGAATGTTTTTTTTTTTTAAATATATCATTCAATACAGGTATAGAATACTATGGAACCAGCATGTTTATAATATGTAAATATACAAATATAGATGTGTATGGTGATAGATGCATTTGAAATGTGTATACATCAGACATATGTAGCTGTACATATGAAATTACACATATCGAAGAACATGCACATATATATCATAAAATAATATAATGTGTAGATATCAAACAAGAAATATACTGATATATCAATAGGCATATATATAAAAAATATATATATAGAAATATATCTATGCAAGGATAAATATATATTAACTATTAACATAATATATATATATATTATATATTTATATATATATATATATATCTATATATATATATATATATATATATATATATATATATATATATATATATACAGACATACATATACATACATATACAGATATATATATATATCTATATATATATATATATATATATATATATATATATATATATATATATATATATATATATGTATTTTTACACACACACACACACACACACACACACACATATAGGTTTACCTTCATAATGTCGATCACATATAATCAACCGGCCACATCACAGAACCATTTCCGCGAAACTAGAACCGCAAAATCTTTCAAATTTTAAAAAACATCGAATTTTGACATTTACGATTGTGCCACACTTCCACACTAGTGCTAACTTGGGTCAAAAAGGGGGTGAGATTTTGTCGTTCGGAAATTTGGTGTTCAACATTTTGAAGAGTAGCAGTTCGGTATTCGCGGAAGTGGGGTCGACCATAATGTGATCGGCAATATGAAGGTAAACCTATATATATATATATATATATATATATATATATATATATATATATATATATATATATATATATATACGGGTCTATATTACATATTCGAACGCTTAAATGTGTGAATTGCTAAAGATTGAACTTTAGTGATCGAACATTTAAATGTTCGAATATAAATAAATATAAATAAAAATTAAAAAAAAAAAATAAAGGATGTAAGAAAGGGGGCAAGCCCCCCTGCACCCCCCACATCCCCGTCTACTTAAATATACCAACTCCAAGATCGCACTACAGTGTAGGTAATGGGAAATTTTCCATTTCCACACTGTAACGCACTGAAGTGTGATCTCGGAGTTGGTATATTTAAGTAGTTGGGGGCTTAAACCCTTTCCTTTTTCTTTTTTTTAATATTTTTTTTTACATATTCGAACATTTAACTGTTCGATCACTAAAGTTCGGTCTTTAGTGATTCGAACATTTAAGCGTTGAAATATATAATATAGACCCTATACACACACACACACACACACACACACACACACACACACACACATGTGATATATATATATATATATATATATATATATATATATATATAAATGACATCTAAAGACATGCAGGTAGGTGTGTGGGTGAATGGGTGTGGATGTCAGGTTTGCAACTCGGCACCACAAAAATCAACTGCTAATCATTAGCAGACCGGAGTTCTGCTGTGGCGACCCCTAACTGTGATAAGCTGCAAGACATACATATATATATATATATATATATATATATATATATATATATACGTGTGTGTGCATAACATGCACTACAGTTATACCCAGCACCATACCTCCCCACCCCTAAATGCAAGAGATCTGGACAAAGGGTGAAAATTGGGGGGGCAATGGACCAACACTAGAGACACAATGTACATCATGCAGGTATAAATGTAGAATGTTGCTAGAGGAACATGGTATGCATCAGCATAAATGTTCAGAAGGATGTCAATTATGAAACTGTAATGTATGTCATCATATACTGACAGACATCCTCACATGATGACAGTGATTCACCACAGGAAGGAATAAAATGATACTGATCAACAGACCAGAAATATGGGCAATAAACGTGGACAGTCTGGAACAATCTGGCCAGTGACAGGTATGCTCAGAACAGCTTAGTGCAAGAAAGCATAACGAAGCCTGGCATGGGGGGGGCATGAAAATGTGGACATATCTGACATACTGGTGTAGATGAGCTGACACATGTGAGGCAGTAACACCCTCCTGTCTGTTCCAACATCTACTGAGTGGAATAGCACAAGTCCAAAACCCAGTGACTTCCCAGGAGTTAGTCATGTATATCGTCACATCCCCCCACTGATGTATCAGACATAAGCAATGCTTATGTGGGCCAGGCAACACTACACATCTGCCAAATATCTGGACATAACATCACATTAGAGAAAATACAGTGAGCTGCTAACAATGTCACCAAGCATTATCCAAATTACAGGCAGACACAACAAAAAAACAATCTTGCTATGGAGGAATACACATGTAATTGTAAATATACCAGGCACACCAGGGATTTAACAGCACTGAGAAATAGACACCAGTGTGAATGTGCATACAGTATAAGGAATGTGTGAACCAAACTGTCAGCAAGTTTGATACTCACACACTACCCCCACATATAATGACCCAATGCACAGTGTAGTATGATGGCTGACTGTGTTATGGGGCATGTCACAGTCTTACCCTACAAAAATGCAACACTTGATAGAGCAGCAGAAACCGGATCTGCATGCAAAGCCTAATAGAAAAAGAAACATAACACATACGTCTACCACCCCAAGAAATAACACATTCACAATACACTGCTACACAATCCTGACAGCCTGTCAACAATAGCCAGAAATACAAAAACCTCCCAACAGTACACACACCCAAAGAATGTCCAGACCTTGTCATCATATATAAATCCTCTTACACATAAATTGTCTGGCAGTCTGATACTTAACTGGAATGATATTACAAATTACGTCACTAAGTAATGATATCCCATATCTCTATGCCTCTGACAGCATGATATATGGACAAAGTTTGACATACTCATGGACAGAGGCCTTAACACAGGTCCAGGATGGAGATATTGCTGTTATAAACTGAGAAAGTAGCTGGTGTAGGTCTAATCCTATCCCCCCCGTCACACACAGTGCAAATGTGAACATCCCACACTCTGCAGTGCCCTGCCCTGAATCCTGCCTGTCTGTACAATTCCACTGTCTGCAACCAATATAATGTAGCCAGTCACTCTACCCTCCTGTAGACTTTACATATCACTCTTAATGGTACCTGTCTGTCACAAATAGCTCCTGACTCCCCTCCCCACCACACACAACCTGCCTGTATTCTCTCGTATACCTCTACCCCACATTGCCCATGACTCTGAACTGGTGTTCCCAAGTAGTTAGACCTATCCACTTTCCAAACTGTATGCCCTGCATTGTCACCATTCCTCTATTCCCCACCCCATTCACACACATGTATTCTTACTTAGTCATGCTGGCCATCATTTCTCCCTGCTCTAAACATAACTCCACCTCCCCAGGTCTCCCCAACCTGTCCCCTAATCTCACTACAGACCACAATGTCATCTGCAAACTGCACAGTCAACAGGAGCCACTGTCTGATCATGTCTGTCAACCTGTCCATCATCACTGCAAATGTGAAAGGACACACAACTGACCCCTGATGTACTCCCACCTCCACCTTAAATCCTCCTGTCATGTCAAAACCAGAAATCACTGCTGTCACACTAACCTCCTACATATCATGTGGTGTCTGACAGACTCCTATGGCACCCCTGACCTCCACATACAATACCACAACTACTCTCCAGGCAGCATGTCATATGCTCTCAGTAGGTGCAAATAGACATGATGTAGCTGCATCTCAGCCTCAGTGCAGAGCTCCATCAACACTTGTCGATCAAAATTTGCATCAGTAATGCTCTTACCTGGCATGAAACCATACTACAAATCATCAATCATCACCATGTTCTCAACCTAGCTGCCACCACCATTTGCCATTACCTCATCTTGTGACTGATCAGTGTTATCCCTCATTTGTTACTACAGCTCTACAGACCGCCCTTGTTCAGATAAGCAGTACCTATACATGTTCGCCAACATCTTACACATCCTCAAACTTTCCAAGATTACAGTAAGCAATCTAGTTAAAAATACCACTGCCAGGTCTCAGAAACACCTCCAGGCATCCACACGTATGTCAACTGGAACAACAGCCTTTCCACTGTTAAACCCCCTCACAGCTATCCTTACATTCTTCTTGATAATCTGTTGCACCTCCTGATTAACCATACCCACCTCAGCCAACCTTTCCTCCCTCCCCCATTTTCCTCATGGAACAGCCCATCAAAGTGATGTTTACATATGTCCTAAACACACTCCTAGCTTGTATGTTTCACCCATATTCCTTTATCAATCTTTTGCACTGAACATCCTTCCTAGCTATATGCCTCTGTCTAACCAATAGTTACATGCCCTATACACCATCCGTGCTGTCCAAGATTACAAACAACCTCAGACTCCACATCTTTATGTTAGATTCCACATCCATAGCCATGTCCAACACTCTCATTGCCATGCACCCCATCTCTTTATACTCATGTCTACTCCTTACATCTGTCTGTCAATCCAACTTCTCTTTTGCCAACACCTTTCTCTGCATACTCTCCTGCACTTCTTCATTCCACCACCACATGTGTAGGAGCCATATCAACCTGTGTCTGACTGAGCATAGTAGGTCACAGGTGCATTAATGTAATACTGAGTATGAGTGCAAATAGGACATATCCACTGAGGCCAATCGGCAGGCCATCCCCACATATATCTGTGGTCTCACAGGCAACTATCCAACCCACCCTGTAATGGAGGTCAGCCACAGCACATACACACACACCATAGCTACAGACAACTGGCTTCAGACATGTTTAGGTCAAATATCACCCCCCTGGCTCAACATCAGTGTAGAAGGATATGCACATCACATGCACCCCTACCCTCACCATTAATCAGGTACAAACTGCCTATTTACACATAATGCCATGCATACCCATACAATTCTGCTAGGTATTGGACTATTATTTGATATAATGTTGTGGCTACTGATACTCATTACTAGTGAGCTATCTCTGTAAAGAACTATGGACAATGTCTGATGTCCTGTGATGTGTTTTTCCCTTTTTATGTCTTTCAGGTGTGATGCAGAGGCTTCCAGCCTATGATGTCCAGAAGACAGCAGCCATAACTGAGGTAATCCTGGAACACTACCACATCCTCTTCATTTGGGGTCACCAACATCAGCAGGAGAGGACTTCCCTATGGGAAGATCTCACACAGAGAGTGAACACCTTGGGGAACAATGGCCGCATGTACAAACAGGTCAGGCACAGAGCAACTGACTTGATTTGGTGTGCACGGCAATAGGCTGCTGTGTTGGCAAGGGACTGTTCCACTACTGGTGTGGGGGGGTGTCAGCCAGGGCGGCCCCACTTACAGAAATGGAGGAGCTCCTTGCCAACATGTATATATGTATGGAGATACATATATGTGGAAAATCTATACATAATATATATATATATATATATATATATATATATATATATATATATATATATATATATATATATATATATATTTAGATATATAGAGAGCTATACATCCACATGTATATCCACATATATGCATAGATACATATATATAGAAAGGCGAATGCAAACATACATATATAAATATATAAACTTTGCTCAAAATGCCAAACAAACCAAATAAATAAAGAAAGGCAAGGATGTAGTAAAAAAACAGTTCTTTATTCACGAACCAATATTGTAAGTGCTTTTCGTCGCACTGCAAATGAGCAGCCTTCATCAGACAAATTAAATTAGTTACAAGGGAACACTTTAAAAAGATTCACCAAATTACATCATCATTACATCGCCTTAACATCAGATTTAAAGTAACACAACCCCCTTCCTGTCACAAAGATACAAAAACCTTAACAACTTTCATTAATAGAATTCATTAAATCATACTATAATTCATACCTATTCATGTATAAATTCATACCAATAACAATTATAGATATAATATTTACAAAAATATTTATAAATATAATTATAAACCTTCGTAACATATAAAAAATATAAAAATGCATAGTAATATATATATATATATATATATATATATATATATATATATATATACACACACACACACATACACACATACACACACACACACACACACACACACACACACACACACACACACACACACACACACACACACACGCAATCACACACACACACATATACACTAAATATAAACAGATATGTAAATATATCATTTATTACAAAATAAATATATATATGGATCAAACATGAGTCAAAGAAAACTATATGGTACTACCCCAAAATGTAAGCATATTATTAATGTCATTCTAAAGCCTTTAATTGCAATATACATTTCAGGGAACTAATTTCATTATGTCTGGGATACATATAGGCATTTGTCATCAATTGCCACCACAATTCCCTTTGTTCTAATCTTAGGGACCATGGACCACCCCTAGGGTCAACTTTCACTTGTTCAACCACCAAAAATAGAAAAAAAATATTCATTATATTCATTAATATGTCTAGCTAGAGCATTGGTACAATCTTTCTTCATTATACAATACTGATGTTCATACACTCTCTGCCCAAGGTGGCATTTGGTCTTCCCAGTATAGAATTGTGGGCACTGTTGACACTTGGCCAGATATACCACATACCATTGCTATTACAAGTGAACCTATCCTTAATGGGATAATCAACTTAATTTAGTGTAAATTTATTAGTTACCTTTATATATTTACACAGATTACATAAACCACATTTAAACATTCCCTCAGATCTAGGGTGATGCCTTTCTAACATACATTTAAGAGTAACCCCCCGTTTAAACACTACTTTCGGGGAGGAAGGTACTTTTTTCCTAAGATCACCATCATCCATCAGCAAGGTCCAGTTCTTATATATAATGGACTGCACCTCATATGCATCAAGGGAAAAAGCAGTACTAAAAAATAAGTGGAAATTTACCGTTAAATTCATTTCCACATGTAGTAATAGAACATTCAATCATGTCCACAATGTTGTTAGAATTAACATGCTCCAACATTTCTGCTGGATGGGCAATTCTGTTGTTGAGAATAGGTTTAAACCACTCATAATTATGCTTATAAGAAAACTCCTCAATCAATGTTTCCAATAATTCAGGAGGATAACCTCGTGAAATAAACATTGCTTTCAGGGTCTCACATTCAAAAACAAATTCATCATCTAAAGTTGTCATACGGGCTGCCCTCACTAGCTGACCCTTTACAACAGACCGTATCTGAAAGAATGGATGAGAACTCTCAAAGTGTAAAAAACAATTAGAATATGTTGATTTACGGTAAAGTTTCGCTGAATAACATCCATTCAGGCTATCTTTGCTTAATAAAACATCCAAAAAACTAATTTCATTACTGTGAAATTCATAAGTGAATTTTAAAAATTCAGTTAGTTCAGAAATATTTTCAATAAAGCAAGCAAAATCAACCTGGTCCCCTTGAAATAAAATAAAAATGTTGTCCAGGTACTGTGTATACCAAGTAACATGCCCATTAAATATGGGATGTTTAAAAAGTAACATGGTTTCCCAGTACGCCATAACACAGTTGGCAAAGCTCCCACCACATGGGGATCCCATGGCTATATCGTTTTTTTGGAGGTAAATATCACCTCCAAAAAGAATATAGTTGTTCACCAAAATAATATCCAAAAGATATTCAGTCAAATTAATTTCATCACTTGGCGCCCCAGTCATGAACAAAAATTCTCTCACCCACTGAACACCTAAAGAGTGAGAGATAACAGTATATAGATCACAAGCATCAATCGTTAAAAAATGAACATCTTCACGATACTCCAACTTATTGATGCTTTCCAAGAAATGCTAAGAGTCACGACAAATCTGAGACTGACCAAATATTTCCTTAATTTCATGTCTACAACTTTTGCACAACCATAAGTAATACTGCTACGCCCATCAACAATAGGGCAAAATGGGGGTCTTTCCAAGTTTTTATGTAATTTGGGTAACCCAAACATGACTGGTATAACAGGAGATGGAATCTAAAGATAGTTAAGGGTGTCCAAATCAATCATCTTATCAATAAATAAATCATCCAAAAATCCCTTAATACGTTTGTAAGCCCCATTTAATTCATTAATTGAAGCTCGCTCATAATTGTCATAGACATAATTTTCAAAATTTCATTATTGTAAGCTTCATTTGTCATTAGTACCAATCCCCCACCTTTGTCAGGTTTTAGAACACGAATATCATGCAATTTTAAAAACTTCAAACCATCAATTTGGTCTTTAAAAATATTAGACCTACACCTGTTGTTCAACCCATACCTTCCAGCATAATTCTTTGTTAGATTTCTCAAATCTTTCTCACAAACTCTCTCAAAACACATCAATAAATTGTGCAAAGGGGGATTAAATATACTAGAAATGTGACATTTGGCATTAATAGCAGGCATATTCCCCAATAAACAATGTAAATTAACTTTATGAACAAATAGTTTCAGATCAAGAATCGTGCCGACTACATTAAAGCGTTTAGAAGGTACAAAAGCAAGCCTTTACGAAGTAGTTCAACCAAGTCATTTGGTACACAAATGTCAGTGAAGTTGAATATTTTAAAGTCTCCACTAGAATCATAAATAATATGTGGAAAAAACTCTTCATGTAGAGTAAAATCCATAAGGTGTTGAGTATTTGTTGGCATCTCTGACGTTGATTGTTCCTCCTGCTACATAGAGGATTCAGGTTGATCAATCTCTGCCCTGAACTCCTGGTTGAAACCCCATTCCAAAAACCCACTTGGTGTGAGTCTTGATTAGAATTCCCATTTTGATTTCTAAGACATTGGCCCCATCCAGGGAAATTATTCACAGACCCATTACTGTCATGGCCCTCAATATCAGTGTCATCACACAACTGCTCAATACTGTGGGGTCTATCACCAGCAGCACCAGGTGTGAAATTACGATCTTTCAGTAGCCCATAACCATTAGGCTCCACACTGGGGGTAGGGGGGTAGGCAGTACCTCTAGAATAATCTCTACGATCACGATCTAATTTTTTATTTTTCCCTTGCTTTAGCTTGCCAACTGCCTGTTCTATACTATTGAAAATACGAACATGCTCATATTTATATCTGGAAAAGTCAGAGTCATTTTTAATATTAGTCTCAATGTTGACCAGTTCATCCTGAAGCTGTTCAATTTGGACCATGTAATTATTAACCAACACGGTCATAAATTCACAGCCTTGCTTGTCATAAAGTGCCAATAATTCCTTATGTAATTGCGAATTGGGAACAAGGCCCCAAGGAAAATGCCATTGTCTTAATCCTTTTGGCACAATAACAGAGTTGATACACTCCTGTACGTAGACAATTTCAAGTTGTAACTTCTTATATCTAAAAAGCTTGGTGTCAAATTCTTTCATTTTATCAACAATGGTATATACTTGTGTTTTATTACCACTTTCATTATTACTGCTCCCTGTAACGCCACTGGATGATAAACAAACAGACACATTCAAATAGTCGAACAGGGACAGTAACAAACCAGAAGCAATGCTTCTATCACAAGAACCAGAAGTTGTCATACCTCGGTCACAGTTGTTAATAGGTCCTACGATATTCATCGAACCTGGAGAGCTGTTACCTGGAAGAAGGTCCGAGGAAACAACAGATAAATCCAAAGCTGTACTCAAATCCATGTTAGATCTAGGATTAAAAAAGGCACTCGTACCAAAGGAACAGGCCCCACTGTTATTCAATTTAGTCACTAGGTCATCCACACAGCTAGTAAGATGCTAAATGAGCAGAGTCAAATTCCCAATTTAGTTTGTGACACCCTCATTGGGAATACTCGTTTCTTCTTGTGAAAAGAGGGGGAAAGATTTATTGCTACTACCACTTGCCATACCAGACATCACACTTTGCTCAAAATGCCAAACAAACCAAATAAATAAAGAAAGGCAAGGATGTAGTAAAAAAACAGTTCTTTATTCACGAACCAATATTGTAAGCACTTTCGGTCGCACTGCAAATGTGCAACCTTCATCAGACACATTAAATTAGTTACAAGGGAACACTTTAAAAAGATTCACCAAATGACATCATCATTACATCGCCTCAACTTCAAATTTAAAGTAACACAGCCCCCTTTCCTGTTACAAAAATACAAATACCTTAGTAACTTTCATTAATATAATTCATTAAATCATACTATAATTCATACCTATTCATGTATAAATTCATACCGATAACAATTATAGATATAATATTTACAAATATATATATAAATATAATTATAAACCTTCTTAACCTATAAAAAATATAAAAATTAACCATACCCACCTCAGCCAACCTTCCCTCCCCCATTTTCCTCATGGAACAGACCATCAAAGTGATGTTTTCATATGTTCTAAACACACTCCTAGCTTGTATGTATCACCCATATTCCTTTATCACCCTTTTGCGCTGAAAATCCTTCCTAGCTATGTGCCTCTGTCTAGCCAATAGTTGCATGCACTATACACCATCCGTGCTGTCCAACATTACAAACAACCTCAGACTCCACATCTGTATGTTAGATTCCACATCCATAGCCATGTCCAACACTCTCATTGCCATGCACCCCATCTCTTTATACTTATGTCTACTCTCTACATCTGTCTGTCAATCCAACTTCTCTTTTGCCAACACCTTTCCCTGCATACTCTCCTGTACTTCTTCATTCCACCACCACATGTGTAGGAGCAGTCACCATCTGGGCAGCATGTCAACCTGTGTCTGATTGAGCATAGTAGGTCACGGGTACATTAATGTAATACTGAGTATGAGTACAAATAGGACACATCCACTGAGGGCAATCATAAGGCCATCCCCACATATGTCTGTGGTCTCACAGGCAACTATCCAACCCACCCTGCAATGGAGGTCAGCCACAGCACATACACACACACCATAGCTACAGAGAACTGGCTTCAGACATGTTTAGGACAAACATCATCCCCTAGCTCAACATCAGTGTAGAAGAATACGCACACCACATGCACCACTACCATCACCATTAATCAGGTGCAAACTATTGGAGAATTATTTGATATAATGTTGTGGCTACTGATACTCATTACTAGTGAGCTATTTCTGTAAAGAATTATGGACAATGTCTGATGTCCTGTGATGTGTTTTTCTGTGTTTATGTCTTTCAGGTGTGATGCAGGGGCTTCCAGACCATGATGTCCAGGAGATAGCAGCCATAACAGAGGCCATCCTGGAACAGTACCACATCCTCTTCAGTTGGGGTCACCAACATCAGCAGGAGAGGACTGCCCTATGGGAAGACCTCACACAGAGAGTGAACACCTTGGGGAACAATGGCTGCAAGTACAAACAGGTCAGGCACAGAGTAATTGACCTGATTTGGTGTGCACGGCAATGGGCTGCTGTGGTGGCGAGGGACTGTTCCGCTACTGGTGGGGGGGGGGTGAGCCAGAGAGGCCCCACTTACAGTAATGGAGGAGCTCCTTGCCAACATGTATATATGTATGGAGATGCATATATGTTGACAAATCTATACATAATCCATATATATATATATATATATATATATATATATAGAGAGAGAGAGAGAGAGAGAGAGAGAGAGGGAGAGAGAGAGCTATACATCCACATGTATATCCACATATATGCATAGATACATATATATAGAAAGATGAATGCAAACATACATATACAAATATATATATACATATATATATATATATATATATATATATATATATATATATATATATGTATATGTATACATAAATATACAGAAATATATGACAGCTACAAACACATGCAATCTGAGGGTCATGCTGCTGCACACTAGATGCCTACTATAGGTCCCCAAACATGTCCCAACACTCACACTCCATGTCCCTAAACACCCTGGAGGATAATATTGTCCAACCTAACACTCACATACTGGTTGACTTCAACTACCCCACCATTAACTGGGAAAGCAACTCATGTACTAATGCACATGCCCATTACATTGACTTGGTCCTTCCTAGCATGGACAACTGTTGCTTGACACCAATAGACAACTCCCCCTTGTTTTATCTGAACACAAATTCATCACCTTTGGAAATCCATGGCACTCCCATGGCCCCCTCCACAGGTAACCACCATGAAAAGCCTTTCCAATGCTGAATATGGCATCATAACAACAGAAACAACAGTGGTGGCTAACTTCACGACAGCCATGCAAATGGAGACTAGGTGCATGACAACTGAATCAAACAACAATGCATTATGAACATGTACACACATGCATGGGTACTGCCATACCAACTACAACCAGGACCCTCACCTCCAATAAAAGGAAGCTGACCCGGTTGTCCCTTGCCATACAGACACTGTATAACAGAAGAAGGAACCAATATGGAATAACGTGAAGTCCCAAGACTGGAAATCAACCCTTATCAGCCACAATTGAAGGTTGAGATCCCTCATCAAATACTACAAAGTTAGCTGTGAGAACAGAATTGGAGCACATAGTGAAGACAACTACAAGGTCTCATACAATTATGTTAAGAATCTCCATGGCAATAGCAAGATTTGTTCTGAGCTACTAAACAATGGAACCTCCCAGACTGAGCCAACAAATACTGCCAATATACTGGCTGGAATTTTGAGTGCAAACATTACCCCTCACTCACTCCCCAAAAGGACAAATCACAATACCAGTACACCACCAGGCACCCAGTATTACTGCAGCACAGGTTAAAACACAACTGTCCAAGGCCAAGAATACAGCTTCTATGGGACCTGAGAATATCCCTGGCTGTGTTCTACATGAACTACAGAGTGATCTGGCACCTTACCTATGTGCCCTGTTCAAGCACAGCCTCACCTCAGGCTTTGTCCCTACTGAATTGTACACTGCTACAGTCACAACTCTCCACAAATGAGGTGTAACTACAGACCCTAGGAAATGCCACCCCAACTGCCTGATGAGTCTGTTATGTGAAGCTATGGAATGCATCATCATGCACCAAATAAACAGGATATGGGAATCTTCAGACTCAGGATCCCACACAGTTTTACCTTTGTGAAGGGTAGGTCATACCTGCTCATTCCACCTGGTCAACTTCTTGGTGTCATTCACCTGAGCTGTGGATGAAGGAAAAGTGACACATACCAGCCTACACTGATCTGGCCAAAGCCTTTGATAACAATTCTCACTTACTAACTAGGTGGGAACAGAGGCACAAACACAGGGGTAGATTAGACATCCTGCTGTCATACATTGAGACAGTTGCAGATGTCATTGGGTTTGTTGTAACATCCTTTATGAGGAATATGACATTGGTAATACCCATAGATGTGAGTATTTACTGACTACATTCCCCAGAGTCCACAACTGATTTACCAAGGGCACCAACTGTCTGGTGAACACACAAAACATAACAGGCAGACATGTGGCCAGTCTGTGGACAGTATGCCAGTGGAGAGGTAGGTTAGAGACATATCACTGTGAGTTGTGATGTCACACACTAAATGCATGTCCACACATACCTTGTCAATCTATCAATCTACCATGTGTATAACAGCATTGATTGCATGAAATCTGTTCACAAATCTGGGGATATGTCCCCCATATTGGTTGGCTGTCTCCACATGTCCTGTCCTGTGATGTATTGCCACCCACTGTATGTGCATCTGTAGGCCACCACCTCTGTAATGTCCCTCACACAGGCAAGGAAATGGAGTAAGGCTCACATTAATGAATGTCCCATATGTCTGAACTAGCAGCAGTGTTGAAGTCCATAGCACAATACAATGTGGGCACCTATATAATGGTATGGGTGTAGCAATACCTGACATCTGCACATCTGTACAGAGGTCAGAGAGTAAGTAGATAGCCAACAGGGTTATGCATTAGGATGAATGTTTTGCAAGATACACATCTGAAACTGAAAGGTATGCCATTATTACATGACAGCAGTCCTCAATGACATGTCCAAAAAACATAGTACTCTACAGTTAATATCAACATATCAGATCAATATCCAATAGGAGATATATATATATATATATATATATATATATATATATATATATATATATATATATATATAAACATACAGCTCAAACACCAAGAACAAGATATTCAGTACTCAGAGTCCAGCTTTGCGTGCAGGGGTGTATGGTTACAGTACTACAATCTGCAATCTACTCGTACTTGAAAAAGCACTGTTAAAAGTACTAAAGTGATGATACAATATGTGTTAAACTATTTCTGTCAACCAGTGCATTGTAGCTGGTGTAACATGCAAGTGTAACTGCATATAACCTGGGATACTAACCATGTATGAAACAAATCCAAAGAGAAAAGAATGTGGTACTACCCGTGTATACCCAGGTGTCCCATACTGTATACTCGGATCTGTATCACATAGTCGAAGTTTTATAATTTACCATTCTGTTCGAAGTTACAAAACGTCAGCTAGTGATAAAAAAAAAGAAGTAAAAACAAAATAACCTGTTGTAACAGGGGGCAAGCCCCCCTGCACCCCTCACACCCTCAGCTACTTAAATATATCAACTTCGGGATCGCACCACATTGAAATGAACGGAAACCTCCCCTTGCAGAGATTTCCGTTTAAACGCTCAAACTTGTACAAGTTCGAACATATGGTCTTAACCATATGGGGTTCAAACTTGTACTAGTTCAACTATGTGATAGGAACCTGTATATTCACACACCTTTCAACTGTAATGGCAGCACATAGAAACATGTTATGTACAGGAAATGAAATGCACTTATTAAAGATATGATTACCCTGTTATTTTATCAGACTGGAATGTGATCACTGGTTTCCAGGGCTGAGCTATGCTTAGCTGGTATAAGCATTGCTTAAAAGTCAATGCTAAGCAGATTTGCACAATGGTAAGTGAAGCCTACATGATGTAAGCCTTAACAAGTCTCTCAGAAAATAATACAAACACCAACAGCAAATTCCACAGCAGAGAAACGACAGGCTGCAGCAAACTCTAGTTTGAAGTCTTTTAATAACCTTTAAAATCCAAAAAACATCAAATATCTCAAGCGGTTTCGCCTGGTTCCTACCAGGCTTTATCAAGATACAAACATAAAAAAAGTAATGCCCTTAAATACAATAACCATTGGTCACATGGTCTTTTTTAATTGCTTCAATTTAAGTTAATTAATCAGTCAGAATTACTTCAATTGAATTCCTTTAAAAAATGAATGTTAAAAACCTCCCCCACATTTTTGCATTGCAAAATGTTTAACAAGCCATATACTTACAAAAAAACAATACATTAATACCAAAATACTTCCAAACACATTGTTCACTATTAAAAAAAAAAAAAAAAAAAAAAAAAAAAACATTCTTTCAACCATATTATGTTAATGTTCTATCTATAAAATTCTAAAATAATATATATAATATATATATATAAAACCATATATAACACTACAGTTTTGCTTTACGTAGTTTGAGCACACTTGAAATACTAATACTGTCATTTAAACCTGGGGACCTAGCTGCTTCTAATTTTAATTGCCATATAAGTTCTCTATATTCCAGGAATGTTTCCCAGTCTCCTCCCCTAGGGTCCTGTGCAACCTGCTCCAGTACCATAAATTTAAGTTTCATGTCAGGGCACTGTATATAGTGCTTATAAAAGGCGTTTGTGTCTTTCTTTTTAGAGATGTCATTTACATGTTCATAAATTCTTCGCCTTAAAGGCCTTTCTGTCTTCCCTATATAAAAACTCCAACATAGAACACAGATCCCCATGTAAAACACACCCTTGGTTGCACAATTATAGTATCCAGTTGTATGGACCTTAAAGTTCCTTGAAGGTATATATACACTACTATCATTAATAATCAGAGAACACTGTCTACAGGCACCACATTTATGTGTGCCTATTTTCGAAACCACAGCAAAATTAGTTGAAAGATAATTTTTACTTTCAAAAAGACCCTTCAAATTCATGTCCCTCTTTTTTACAAAACTTGGTTTCTCTGGAATAATGTCATGAAAATTCTCCTGAAGGGTCAAAACAGGCCAGTATTTCAAAACAATTTGTTCCAACTGCTCAGCGTCCCTAGTATAGGTGTAGACAAAGCTACTATGCCCATTAAATTGTTTTTCCTGCCTACCCTGCACATTGGGTAACAAACCCGTGCCCAGTAGAGGGGAATACATTAACGCTCTGTTAGCCATCACTTCTTTTTGTAGATTGTTCACCAGCTTTATAGGGTACCCCCTTTCTGCAAAAAGTTCTTTCAAAAAGTCCACCTCTTTCAAAAACAATTCATCCGTGCTCGACATTCTCGACGCTCGGATGAATTGTCCTTTCACTACTCCTTTCTTTTGGAAAAAGGGATGACCACTCTCAAAGTGTAAATAAGAGTTGGAAAAAGTTGCCTTCCTATAAATCTTAGATTGAAAAATGCCCCTTGTAAGATCCTTAACCAGAGTTACATCTAGATAATTAAGAACTTCATCACTCACAGTGTGCGTAAAAGAAAGAAAATGTGTCGAAGCATTAATATAGGACATGAATTCTAAGAAATTTTCATAATTACCTTCCCATAAAATGCAAATATCATCCAAAAATCATTTATAATGCACAATATGTTTTGCCCAAGCAGTTGAAAATATAAATTTGTTTTCCCAGTAATGTAACACTATGTTGGCAAAAGCTGAAGCACGTGGGGTGCCCCTTCTTTGTCTGTAGACCTCACCATTAAAATAAATAAAGTTATTTTTGAGAATAACTTCCATAAATTCTACCAATAACATCACTATATTAGCACTCAACCCTGATTGTGTAGCCAGCACTTCATTGAACCATTCAATCCCCGTTAAATGTGGGATACTTGGAAATAATTCCACAATGTCAATAGAAACCATTAGACAAGTAAGTTTAAAGAAATTCTGATCCAAACCTTTTACAAATTCCCAGGAGTCTTTGCAGACATGTTCCAAGGACATGACCAATTTTTTAACAGTCTGGTCAATGAATTTCCCTAGTGGCTCTGTAATACTACCGGCCCCCACCACAATTGGTCTAAATCTTAATGGGTCCAAACCCTTATGGACCTTAGGTATACCGAATATTATCGGTGTCTTAGGTTTATCCACATTCAAAAAGTTATATCATTTTTCATTGATAGCTCCTTGCATTAATAAGTCAAACAAATCATATTTAATTTTGGCATACGCTATGTTGACTTCGTTTCTAGAGACTAACTCATATTGTGCACTATCTTGCAACATGCTAAGAATCTGCGTCTCATACGCACAATTATACATTAAAACTATCCCTCCTCCTTTGTCAGGTTTCATTACTCGTATGCCTTCATCCTTGAGCAAATATATAAGCCGCTGCTGGTCAAAAGATAAAATGGGGGATGTTGAACGTGTATTAATAGCATGCTGCTTCCTTAGGTCCAGTTCCACTAATTCTTCAAATACTTTTAAAACTGGGTGAGTAGGGGGATTGAAGGTACTTGCTCTGACAAATTGTTCATTCACTGTACCTGGCCTACCTAGTTCCAGAGATAAGTTCAACTGTCTAACAAAAAGTTTCAGATCTATTATGTACTGGGTAAATTAAATGTACGTGAAGGTATGTAATGCAGACCCCTTATGAACAGTTCAAAAAAGTCACCTGTAACATTCATGTCCGTAAAATTGTAAATGTTGAAATTGTTATTAGTTACTACCTCATATTTGTCCTTTGGTAGCCCATCCAAAATGTAACCTATGTCAGCAACGTCTATGCAGTTCAAATCCTTTATCTGCATGGTCTGTTCCACCCTTGCTGGTAATAGGTTGTGCTTCTCACCCCCGGTCTGCCCTGGGGAAACTGAAAACCCTGCTGGATGTTTCTATTATCTTTTTGGGCTAGACGCTCGCTTCTCCTAGGAAGTTCAGGGGTATACACATCCATATTGTTGTTGTTATTAACATTACCAACTGGGTGAGTACCCGTACCTTCAAGGTTGTTACCCCTTCCCCTGTTTTTACCCGTAGGTGGGTAGGCCACCCCATCCCTGTATTCAACCAAATCCCGTTCAAGTTTTCTAATCTTACGATTAACTATTTTTACACAGTGCAGGTCAACTTCCTCAAACACACCATCATAATCTTTTTTAATACCAAGAAAATTTTTATCTTTAACAATACAGTCATTCAATTTGTTGACATCATCTAACAAATTTACAGCTTTTGCTTCATAGTCCTTGATTAAAAAATTCAACATCACTAAACCAGTTTTGTCAAACAATTTTACTAAATCATTGTATAAATCCGTTCCTGGTAGAGCACTGTTGGGAAATTTGAAACAGCGTAGCCCTTTTGGTACTCGGCGTACCCTCACGCATTCTTTCAAATAGTCAATCTCAAGCTGTAATGTTTTGTAAGCATACAGCTTATCGCTCAGTTTTTTAAATTCTTGGTCTGCACCCCCACTCTGGTTAGAAAAGGCTGAAACAGTACCTTTTTGAAACGAAAACTGTTGCTCAGTCCATGCATTGAAGTTAAAACCACTTGTTTGTGAGCTCGGTCCGTAACAACGGTCAACTTGTTTTCTCCCAGGCTGCTCCTGTAGATCGGATTGTACCAATATAATCTCATCAGGAGGTTCCACCCGGTCGCATCCATTCTGTATTTGCATTGGTACTGGAAGCACTTTTCTGTGCAGATCTAGTATTTGGTTACCAGGAATTGGAGAGGATAAATTAGCAGCACTTAAATTCAGCATATTATTACTCAACTGAATTAATAAAGACAAAACTTGTTTGAATTCCCCCCTGGTAACCGAAGCGTCATCTGGTACATCCTGAAGTAAAACAGGTGTGTTCTGAAACTCAACACAGTCCGCACTCTCTGCCATGAATAAAAACCTTAACAAGTCTCTCAGAAAATAATACAAACACCAACAGCAAATTCCACAGCAGAGAAATGACAGGCTGCAGCAAACTGTAGTTTGAAGTCTTTTAATAACCTTTAAAATCCAAAAAACATCAAATATGTCAAGCGCTTTCACTTGATTCCTACCATGCTTTATCAAGATACAAACATAAAAAAGTAATGCCCTTAAATACAATAACCATTGGTCACATGGTGTTTTTTAATTGCTTCAATTTAAGTTAATTAATCAGTCAGAATTACTTCAATTGAATTCCTTTAAAAAATGAATGTTAAAAACCTCCCCCACATTTTTGCATTGCAAAATGTTTAACAAGCCATATACTTACAAAAAATCAATACATTAATACCAAAATACTACATGATGTAAGCACCTATCCATTTAACCATATGTTAGCAGCACTTAGCTTCGCGCAAATCCATGCAATCCCACTTAAAGCTGCTTTAATGTGCCTTAATCATCCTGTCTCCATCAGCCCTTGTCCTGCCCAGCAACAAAATAAATAGCCCATGCAGGTCTTGAAACCAATGACCCTCCACACTATAGTCACAGCACATAACCACTACAACATCAGGCTGTGAGGATGTTGGTTGTTTTTTTTAAATATATCATTCAGTACACATGCTGAATAGTAGTGATCAACTGCTTTGACTACTACAATTGTTTAGTACTTGTAAGTGAAAATAGTGTTGAATCATTAATTTTCTTATATGTAAATATACACATTTCAGATTAATATGGTGGGATACATCTGAGAAGGTATATACAACACTCATGTTTACACATAAAAGGCTATATATATATATATATATATATATATATATATATATATATATATAAAATGTACATATTCACACACACACACACACACACATATATATATATATATATATATGTGTGTGTGTGTGTGTGTGTGTGTGTGTGTGTGTGTGTGTGTGTGTGTGTGTGTGTGTGTGTGTGTGTGGTTTCACTTCAGAATCCTGAAATATCACAATCCTGAACTTCATAATCGGGAACCCAAAATCCTGAAAATTCAAAATCCTGAAAACTCAAATCCTGAATCACAAAATACTGAAAATATACAAGACACAAAGACTGACAATATGCAAGTACAAGGACACAGAGAAACACATACAAGACAAAGGATAACACTTTTCACCAAGTATGGGCAGGGGGGCAAGCCCCTGCACCCCTATGTGGGCTGTGCCCCCACACCCCCTGCTAATTAAATATATAAACTCCAAGATTGCACTCCACAGAAGAAAATGGCAAACATACCATCACGTGTTCATGACTGCCTGTTGTAACCTTAGTAACATTCCCTTTTAACTTGCTATACTACAACATAACTCATGATAGTGTAGTAAAGTGCACTCTTGGAGATGATATATTTAAGTAGCAGGGGGTGTGGGGGGGGAGGGCTTGCCCCCTGCTTATATTTGGTGGAATGTAATCTGGTTTGTATTCGCTATAGTCAGTATATGTATCCTGTGTGTTTTCAGTCTTTTGGGATTCAGGATTTTGAGTTTTCAGGATTTTGAATTTTCAGGATTTTGGGCTTTCAGATTATGAATTTTTCTGTAATTCATGATTGTGATATTCAGGATTCTGAAGTGAAACTCTCTCTCTCTCTCTCTCTATATATATATATATATATATATATATATATATATATATATATATGTGTGTGTGTGTGTGTGTGTGTGTGTGTATAGATAACATATGCCCATGACATGTAGTGGAGTCATACCTCAGCACCATACCTCTCAACCTCTTAGTGGAAGGGAACGTAATGTATGTATTGCAGTTATAAATGTAGAATGTTGCTACAGTGACCGGGGTTGTGTCAACATACATGTGAAGGAAGGCTGTTCTGAAACTGACATGTATGCCATCAGTTACTGACAGACATCATAAAATCATCATAGTGAAGTACACACAAATCACAGTTATGATCCTGTAGAATACAGAAGAAATATGAGCAAGGAACATGGACAGTTTGAAACAATCTGGTCAGTCAGGAGGTATACAAAGAACTCCTTAGTGCAAGAAATGTGGAACAACCTTGACAAAGGGGATGTTTAAAGCCATGAAAAAAATGGGGATATATCACACATACTGGACTAGATAAGCTCACACAGTTGATGCATTCACACCCTCCTGCCTGTCCTAACACATATTAACTAGAGGAACAGAGGTCCCAAGCCACATACTTCCCACTAGTTAGTGACATACATCTTCACAGCAGCCCGCTGCATTGTCAGAAATACACATGTATGGTGGCCAGGCAACAGTACATCTGACAAATATCTGGACATAACATCACACTAGGGTAAATACACTGAGCTGCAAGGCATGTCACCAAGCACTGTCTACACTACAGGCAGCCTGCCACAACACTAACCCAATTTACCTATGGAGGAATACACATGTAATTGCAAATATAGCAGGCACTACAGGCATGTAACAGCACAGAGTAACAGACACCAGTGTGAAAGTACATACCCACACCCAATCTCAACACAATCACAGTCACATAATGGTAAGCCTAAGTAATAGCACAGTATATGGACTGTGTGAACAACAGTCATCATCATGTTTGCCACTCACACACTAACCCTACATATACAGGCCCAATTCACAGTGTAGTCTGATGCCTGACTGTGGTATCGGACATCTTTCAGTCTGGCCCTACAAATATATAGGTTGATAGGGTATCAGAAACTGGAGCAGCATGCAACGTCAGATAGAACAGGACCAAGAACACTGACATCTACCCCAGTCTGTACACAGGCCAAATAACATGATCACAATACACTGCTACATAATATGGACACTCTGTCAACAATCACAATAACTACACAGACCTCACTACTTTACAGACTAGAACAGAATGTCCATGTTTTGACCTCAGATATTAGTCCTCCAATACATTACATATCTGGCAGTCTGATATATCACTGGCTTGATATCAGGAATTATGTCAGTAAATAATGGTGTACTGTACATATCCACCTCTTACTGCATGACATATGAAGAAAGGGTAACAGACTTGGGGCACAGAGGCAGAAGCACAGGACCAATATTGAAATATTGCAGTTTTAAACTGAAAACATTGCTGGTGTAATAGGGTTTGTTGTGACATATCTCTTCTGAGGGATATGAAGTCAGTAACACACATGGATGTTACCATTTGCTGACTAAAATCATCAGAGTATGCTACTGCATTTATAAACACAGAAAATGTGTGAGTGACACACCATATATACGACCCCAAACTCTGGCCAGTCTGCAGATAGCCCTACAGGTGAGAGTTTTCTCAACCACATAGCATTGTCATGCCAGACTTTAGATCATGCAAAACAGCCATATCCACACAAACCCTGTTAAACCAACATTATTTCAAATGTAGAACAGCAATACTTACATTCTGTCCCTATGTCTGGAACATCCCCCTCCAGTTTGTTGGCCTGACTCCACAGTGTTTGTTGTAAGAGGTATTACCAACTACCCTCTGTGATGCTGTCTGTCACACACCCACATGAATTCCTGCTCACAGTGAAGGAGAAGGGCCAACACCCACTTGCAGTGCTTACTTATAGGAGTGTGTTTCCATGCAATTGGCTATAGGAATGATACCACAGCTATTCCACATACAATTAGCAGGTGGAGGACTCCAATTCATGCACAGGCCATCATCTGATCATGAACATTACCTACCAATGTCAAGCTCCTGCCTATGCAAAACAGATGCATTTTTTCACATCTACCAGAGAGGGAGAGAGAGAGAGAGAGAGAGAGAGAAAAGGAAAGAAAGAAAAGATGAGAGAAAGAGCCAATCATGTTTTTGTATGATCTGTGGGTGGAGAGGGATCACTGGGTATTATAATGGTTGTCTATATATACATTTATGGCTGTGGATTGTCTACAGCAACCTCTACAGTGTTTGACAACTGTTGGCCTTGTAATGTGACATTGGGACATATGGGTCCTCAATATGAAAATGTAGCAAAGCCCACGCTGCAATGGATCCTGTTATTGCACAATCACACCAACACCCACACAGGATACTGCTGACACACACACACACACACACACACACACACACACACACACACACACACACACACACACACTCCCACACACGCCAGTACTGTGTTTCAAACCTCTACCTTGCTAAGTATTGCACTATAGTGTTATGTAGTTATTGCAGGTGCCAAGGAGCTTAAATGGTGGAGAGTTGTCCAAAGGTATCTTTGAAGGTGAGTGACATCAGCTGCAGTGCTAAAGAAGGGGAGAGGGAAGTGTAGGAAGTGTGAATGACCACAAAATCAGGTGTCACCAAAGACGCACACACTCTCACACACATTGTCACACTTGCCTGTGTAAATTACCACAAAATCTGGTGTCAACAAAAATGCACACACTCTCACACACATTGTTACAGTTGCTAGGACCAGGATTAGAACTCCTAACTAGCTAATTTGCTACAGTATGGTATTACGCAGTTATCACAAGTGCCACAGAGGTTATGTGTTGAAAAGTTGCCCAAAGGTATATTTGAAGGTGAGTGGCATCAGCTGCAGTGCTAAAGGAGGGGAAAGGGAAGTGTAGGTTGTGTGAATAACCACAAAATCAGGCATCAACAAAGACACACACACTCTCACAGTGGCAGGGACAATGTTTAGAGCACCAACCTAACTAGCTTTCTGCACTATTGTGTTACACCATTATCACAAGCACCAAAGAGCTTATATGTTGAAGAGCTGTCCAAAGGTATCTTTTAAGGTGAGTGACATCAGCTGCAGTGCTAAAGGATGGGAGAGGGAAGTGTAGGAAGTGTAAATGACCACAAAATCAGGTGTCAACAAAGACACACACTCATTATCATAGTTGCTAGGACCAGGATTAGAACTCCTACCTAACTAGTTTGCTGCACTATGGTATTATGCAGTTATCACAAGTGCCACAGAGCTTATATGGTGAAGAGCTGTCCAAAGGTATCTTTGAAGGTGAGTGACATCAGCAGGCATTCTAAACTAGGCCAATGGCATGTGTAGTTGTGTGAAGGCTGCAAAATCATTTATCTCCGTACACACACACACACACACACACACACACACACACACACACACACACACACACACACACACACACACACACACACACACACACACACACACACACACACACACATTATCACAGTTGCCAGGACCAGGATTAGAGCTCCTACCTAACTAGTTTGTTACACTACAGTATTACGCAGTTATCGTGAGCGCCATGGAGCTGATAGGGCTGAGATGTGGCCAAAAGGTTATTTCAAGGTGACTGACATCAGCAGGCATGCTAAAGTAGACCAATGGCAGGTGTTGTGGTGTGAATGGCCTCAAAATCACACAAACACTTGCTAGGACCAAGATTAGAACTCCTAACTAACTAGTTTGCCACACACACACTTGCCAGGACCAGGAGTAAAACTCCTTTCTACCTAGGTTGCTGCACTTCAGTATTATGCAGTTATCACTAGCACCATGGAGCTTATTTGACTGAAGTTTTGCCAAAGGGTTATTTCAAGGTGACTGACATCAACAGGCATGCTAAAGTAGGCCAATGGCAGGTGTAGTGGTGTGAATGGCCTCAAAATCATACATCACTACACACACATTATCACAGTTGGCAAGACCAGGATTCGACCTCCCACCTAAGTAGTTTGCTACACTACAATATTACACAATTAGCACGACTGAAATGGAGCTTACAGGGCTGAGATTTAGCCAAAGGGTTATTTCAATGTGAATGACATCAGCGGCATGCAAAGTAGGCCACTGGCAGGTGTAGTGGTGTGAATGGCCTCAAAGTCATTCATCTTTGCGCACACACACACACACACACACACACACACACACACACACACACACACACACACACACACACACACACACATTATCTCAGTTGCCAGGACCAGTATTCGAACTCCTACCTAAATAGTTTGCTATACTACAGTATTATGCAGTTATCATGAGTGCCATGCAGCTTATTGGGCTGAGATTTGGCCAAAGGGTTATTTCAAGGTGATTGACATCAGCAGGTGTGCTAAAGTAGGCCATTGGCAGGTGTGGTGGTGTGAATGGCCACAAAATGATTAATCTCCATACACACACACACACACACACACACACACACACACACACACACATACACACACACACACACACACACACACACACACACACACACACACACACAAACACAATGTTTTGTCAGACAAGCTTCATTTCTCTAAGTATAGGAGCATGCCAGTATGACCTTCTTTATTGCATGTGTGAATCCATTCCAGGTAGTGATGTACACCAGTCCAGGGTTTGGTGTTCTACACATACAGTTAGCAACCTGTTTCTGCAGGATATCTGTAGATAGGCTGACAATATGGAGTCACAATGGGTGACAGATAGGGGAATCCTGTAACTATTGCTGTCTGTGCTGCTTGTGTAACATGGTTGGTGTTAGCAGAGAAATTCAGACATATGCACTGTTTTACACTGTGCTGTATTATCTCAACTACTAACAGATATAATTATTTGCTCACAGTTATTTACTGAGAAATACCAGATGAATGAAGCTGAGTCCAGTATTGTGGTCCACAGCCTACACATTCTTGCACACTCCTGCCATTGTGGAGGGGCAGCTACAGACACTTACTGATGGGTCTGTGTAAATGATCCAGCACATTGGTACTATGGTGTCTGAGGATCCCCTTCTTGTACATATACCCACTTAACAGAATGGCCATATCCTGCTGTGGCCATACCTCTCAGCTGTACAGATTTACCCAGGTTACCCAGAGGCAGGGCTCATATATCTGGTCAGTTCCCCATTACGTTGTTGTTTACGAGCAGTTTGGAGCCACCCATTACTGGGTCTGCAAGCAGGGGTAGTATGGACACACATCAGAGTTTCAGACTTCACATACTCCATGACAGCCATGTGTCTGAACCCCCCCACTCTGTTATTCTATCCTCTTCCTAACATTATGCGAGCAGTATCTGAGCAGTATCCCTAAAGCTGACCCTTCATCCCGGCAGTATTTATGTATTGGTCCACAGTTCATGCAGTAGGACATGGGGGCATGCTACTGGGATTTGCAACATGGCCTTGCATTTGTGTTCTGTTGACTGTGTTAGGTTGTTAGTTGTGATCTCATGAGATACATTGACACTATGTTTGAGGCACAAGCCATTGACAGAGGACTGTAGGCCATTTGGTAGTGATGCAATCCATCTGTAACAGGCCACTGCATTCTGTCACTCCTAAATTCTCAGGCTGCGAGCCAGTGAAATCCCATGGGGGTGACAGTGTAAGTGTGCAAGTTGTTAATGGCAATAGTTCCTGTCCATATTGATCCATTGGTCTGGATGCAGTCAGGGTGCTGCTTACAGCTAGGACACACCTGCATAGGACAGCTCTTTAGCATGCTTCATTGTGTGGGTATTCCCATACAGAACTGTGGTTGTACTGTACTCATTCCATGCAGCAAGGATATAACCTGTGATACACCTGTGGCTGATGGTGAGGCGAGCTGAGTGCATGTGTGACATGGAAGCTACTTGCAGCTGACTCACAGATACACCTGGGACATTCCCCTTATGCTGCCCTGTGCAGAGACATAGGCAGTCTTTCATTACTTCATAACTGTGCCTTTTGTGGTCTGATAGTGATTGGCCAGACTACATCAGTATTTCATACTACACAGACAACTAATGTGCTGCTAACCTGTCTGTACAATTCCAATGTTGTGTGCAGCTGACAGATAAATTTTATGCACACTGTTTAGGGTACTTCCACCTGTGTACTATGTGTATGTATGGGCCCACATTCATGGCATATCCATCTTTCAGACGGTGACAGATATTGACATCTGGACAGTGAGTATGGATGACTGCTGACATGAGTATTGCTGAGAAGCATTGTATTTGGCACTGCATTTGTCGGAACATGGACCTGTCAACCACAGTACTGGCCATAGGCCACTGAGACACAACACTCCATGCCTACAAGCTTAAAAATTCCAGACAATATTGAACACACAACAACCTAACACACAGACCCCTGCATATTGTACATATACAACAGTCTATTCTGTAGATTGGACCAGCTCAGGTAATCTCTGCTCCACTGATACTACTCCTCACAATTATATGTTACTGCATTTCTACATAAGATTGGAGGGGGCACACCTGACAACTTTAAACTGTGCTATGACTGTACTGGTATGTCAGGTACTCTGTTGGCTTCCACATCATTTTGTATTCTGACCTATCATGCAGACTGGAGGCATATCAGAGGAGTACAGATCTTATGTTTTATTGACTTACATTTCAGTTTCAGATTTCTTACCCTTCAGAACTAATATGCAACTGTCAGACCTGTTGCAGTCTGTCTGTGTAATTATTGAGGGGGGTTGTTTACCATTGCTATCAAATGGAGACCTTAGCCCAGCCTTTCTTTATGGTCATCTACACCTGTCCTTCTGGCTGAGGCTGGTGGTAGGTATGTGAGCCTCACTGAGATGCATGCGTGTGTCCTATGGACACAAATTTGGGCCACCACATGTACTGCAGTGGGATTTGTCACCTTGTCTAGTACTGCCAAGTGTGCTGACACCAGTATTTGTTATGGATTTCATGCTGCCCATATAGGTGTCCTGTATCTGCTGCCATCCCATTCACCCGATTCCCTTGCATGCCCGCTTCCATACCATAGATACAACTATCAGAACATACTACTCTAGTCAGTAATTGATAGGAAGAGTGACTTACCTTGTGGCTGTGCCAGTATTGAGGACGGTGCTGGAGGGATGACTATGTCGGATGCACATAGTACACTCCCTATACATGGTAAATCACAGGTAGTGTTATGTTTGGCATCCCATTTACTGTATGTGCGAGTCAGAGAGAGGTGTCATTCCCTGGATCCATACCATATCAGTGTATGTGCTATACATTGCCTCTTTGCCAAGGCCTGGGAGTACTGACCACACCTCCTTCTGCCTACATGGGCAGGCTCAGGTGGTTCCTCCTCCAAGTCCCTCTGTGCCTGTGTTGGCCTTGGCAATGGTGGCGAGATTTATGACCTGGCCCTGTGCTGTTCCTGCTGCACCTGTTTCCACAGGATCTTATTGTGTAGCATAGTATATACTATGGACATTTGTGTACATGTAGCCTGAGAGTACTGCAAGGATCCACCGGATATGTCCAGGCAGTGGAACCGTGACTTGAGCATCCCAAACACATGCTCTATTATGATTCTGGTTTGTGTGTGTGCCTCATTATGGAGCTCTTGTTCAGGTGTGTATGCATTTCTGAGGGGTGTCATCAGCCACGGCTCCAGTGTGTAGCCAGCATCCCCCACTAGGTGGCCATATGGGATGTCCCTACTGGCAAATGACTGGTGCAGCTGTGTCATATGCCAGATGTGGGATTTGTGATAGGTTCCAGGGCTGCCAGCACACACATTCAAGATATCACACATGACCTGGCAGTTGGAGTGGAAGCCCTTGTGATTTATGTAGACCCTACCCTGCTTGCGGATGGTGCTTTGATGTGTATGTGTATGCAGTCTATAGCACCCACTACCTCAGGGTATTCTGCTCTTTGGTGGAAGAGATGCATACTGCTGGTCAATGCCTCATGGGTGATGGAGAAATATCTGTGCTCAACGGCATGTGCTGACATGGCATCCAAGAACTGGTGGAGTACCCTGGATGCTGAAGCCTGTGAGATCCCCATGATATCCCCAGTTGCATTTTGGAAGGTACCTGTGACTAGTACTCTTAAGCCTTACACATACCCTGGTATCCACTGGGATGGGTTCCCCTCTGTTTGTTCTGTGTGTGAGGCGGGGCTGGCATCGCTCAACAATTTGCTGTAGAATGTCCCTGTCCACCCTATAGTGCTCCATTATCTCCAGCTCAGGTAGGCCCTGGTAGGTTACCTTGGGTCTGTACACTCTTCTCCGTCTCCTCACTGTGGGATGGTCATCAGCATTCACATCCTCACCGCCCTCAGCCTCTTGCTCATATTGATGTATGAGAGTGACAGCAGCCCCTATCATTTCATTAGTTTTGTCAGGTAAAATTTCCCTGTCTGTGTACATCAGTGGTATAGTGTTTGTGGGAAAAACCACAGTGAAAGGGGTTTGCATAGTTTATAGTACTATGCTGTGCTGCTGCCTGTGTAATTGGCTGATTCTGATACATTTCACCTGCCAGCTATGCCAGTTCTCCTTGTTTGCCTTCTTACTGTTGTTTTCCCTTCCCATTGCCTTCCTGTTTAAGCCCCGAGGTGTGCAGTGCATACCCAGTGCTCACATGTGAATTGAGCTGCTATTTCCTGTTTTTTCTTTTTCTTTTCTTTTCTTTTTTTTTTTTTTTGTTTAAAACCCAGTGTGTGGTGCCCACATTATGAGACACAACCCCTTCCTTAGCGAAGAGCAAACATGGGCTACAGGGCTCCAATAAGTTTACACCAAGTTTGACACACACCCTACTGAAGTCATCCTCTTGTCCTGCCTACATGGCTCCCTATTCCTGCACCTGCATGATTAAGTGCAGACTTGCACTAGGTAGAAATCTGTGATTCAGTATAGATTCCTTCATTTGCATACCTCAGTTTGCAGGTCCATAGTTACAATTCCCAAGCACACCCTTTCCCCTTGGCAACCAGTGATCCCTTGTCTTGTTTACATTCTGCCATCCATTGGGCCAAAAAATATAAAAGTTTTATTTTTAAAACAAATATGTGGTTATTCATGCCAATGGCCTTACATTTGGCCATTGGCTTGTCTGTTCTACATAATACATGCTTTTCACAAGCTGTCATGCCTCCGTTTTGTCAGATGCAAAAATGTATTCGGCTACTAGCCGAATACATTTTTGCACTGACATTGTTCATATATGGAATCTGTTCACCTTGCTGGATCACAAAATCACCTCATTTGCATGGTTTTCACCAGCAAATTAGGTGATTTGCATACTGAATGGAATTTCGTGCAGAAACAGTATAGGGCCACTCGTGCACTCAAAAACGGCCCTATCCTGGATTGCACAGTGGTCATAGTGTGTGCAGCTGCTGCTATACTGTTCCTGCATGGAATTTGACTGTTTGTGAATCCAGTCCTATGATTTTATATTGGAAAAATAATCTCTGTGTAGGCTTAGCGCGAAGACTACACAAAGTTAATGTATTTGAGCGATGAGCAGCAGTACTGATTGCATATGCATGCTATACATCACGCTTAAATGTAAACAAGCACGGTTTTATGGCCAGTTAAGCAACATGAACACCTGCAGATATGTACATCTGTTTATCTATGGGCAACTAGTGCTGCAGAATTGTGCAGAAAGCCAAAATGATCACCAGAGGTTTTTAATAAAGCAATATATACAGTTCCAACACATTACATGAAAGTGCATACCATACAGAGTAGTCTGTAAACCTGTTTCAGGCATACTGAATAAAATTTTTGCAACTACTCAGCAAGGGTACATAGACTGCATTAGAAATAATTATTCAGAGGAAGTGCATGTATTGAAAATTGGCACACAGATGAATTGTACGAATGAGGACAGGAGAAGAGGTCACGTGAAACATGTTAATGCACATCAGATGAGGATATGTCAGTGTGCATACACCACAAAGAAAAGACAGTTGTAGCATGAGTAATAGTCACATATGTACATAATATATTACGTACTGCTGTGTACACTTCTTGTGTTGGTGCAGTCATATTATCCCACAGTTATTGTATATTATGTGACTGTCACACAAGGTGTCATATCAATGGGGAAGGATGCACAGTCATGGAGAATATCAGAGTAATAGCACCATTAATCCTGAGCAAATCACACAAGTGTGGTACATAGTCATGATATTACCTGTGTCCTTTTAGAGAAGGTACATAATGACTTGTTGGTCTACTTCACAGATAAAGAGAGGCAGGATGGGTATATACATGCATGCATCAAGTGATGTCTCCCCAGTCAGAAGGATGCATGTTAATGTACACTCTTCTACAGAAACATAGGCTGTCTGGAGGCTGTTTTGAAGTATGGATCTAACTGTTTCTTGTAGGTCCATATTTAGAATCACGTTATAGGCAGCCTGCAATGTTGTAAGAGTCCATTGCTTCTGTGTTATTAGCTGTAGACAGGTGAAAGGTTTCCCAAGTTGTACTGAAATGAAGAGAAATTCCAAAAATCATATAATGACCAAAATGTACCACCAACCACATAGACACAGCAGTAGACTGGGCCTGATTTGAACATTACACATGTGTAGGTATAGAATATGAATGCCTTGCAATGTCCAGTAGCAACACCACATATGCCTGACTGTAGCAATGTCACATTGCACTTTATGAAGTTTTATAGCATCATTTTATGCTGAGGAGAACATGCTGGGAGGAGTGTAAGACATGGATGTGAAGTCACATCCCTGTGTGAAATTGTCTTAAAACTGATAGTTGTGGGTATAGACAAGCAAGTTGCCTGCTGTCAGATTAGAACACCTATATTTGTAGGTAATGTAGCTTGCAAACACAGTAGTTAATATGACTGCCACAACATAGATTTCTCTTGAATAATGTCAGAGTGCATGTTACACAGAGTGACATAATCATTGTATGGCACAGCAAGATATTTGGAAGAGAATTTGACATAGCTGTGTACTCACATATCATTTTACAATCATCACCATAGTGATGTTGAATAAACAATCAGCTGACTGCAGTGAGAATAGAGCCCCTACCTAACTATTTACAAAGAATAGTACTTAAATCAAGCACCACAGCACACACCTGGCTTTTATACTGCTGACAATACTTTATAACTGATGACATCAGCAGTGTCTGGTGAGAAGAGCATGGTATTAGCAGTTTCTCACATGCTGATATACAATGGTCTCTTGTATGTCAACCAACTGAAATAACACACACACACACACACACACACACACACACACACACACACACACACACACACACACACACACACACACACACACACACCAACTGACAGCAGTGAAAATAGAACCCCTACATATTTACAGAGCACAGTACTTAACACAACCACCACATAAAAAGTCTGGCCTTTATAGTGTTTACGTTATAACTGATGACATCAGCAGTGCCTGGTAAGAAAATAATTGTATTAGCAGTGCCCCACAGGTTGGTGTAAAATGGTCTCTTGAATGTCAATGAAGGGAAAACAGATACACAAACACACATATTCAGCAGTTGACTGGAGTGGGACTAGAACCCCTACATAACTAAATACACTGACTAGAGAACTCAGTATAGAGCACAGGCAACATAACACAAGTCTGGCTTTTGTAATGCTGCTGGACAAATTATAGTAGATGACATCATCATTAGATGTTTGGGATAAGGTGTTGAGAGCCCTATATTAAATGAATAGGTAGCCATGTATGACTATCAAGATATTAAAATTCTGCATGTTACTGGATTGATGATAGTAGGATACAGACTGATGTTTCTCTGACTATGCAAAGACACTTACACATAAATAGAAACACACGCATAATGTGGCTGCTGTGCTAATCTATCACAGATGTTATTTCTTATTTCCCATCTGCAAAACACAGTATGTTATGGTTGCAACACCAGTAAAGTATGTATTTGTCTTCTCAGAGTTGTCTTTATAGAGGATGCGATCATCATTGTATGATCTAGTTGACATATTCTGTTATAAGAGTGGTGGACAAAGTGTGGATGTAGTATTTCTTGTGTTCCCAATATGCAGGTATGCTTTAAGAGACAGCTTTAAAAAGTACATGCAAACAGCTGTCATGAACGCATGTAGCAGAAATGAGAGCTAGCCGACCATAGCGCAATGCTGCTTAGCAGGTTTACACAATGGTAAGTAAAATATGCATCAATGTATCCATTTTGAAATTGACTACTGTCTGCTTATAGTCTGCTTCTTGTGTTGGCAATTAGACTATACCCCGGATTCACTATTCTTCTGTGCAGGACTAGCTTAGTCCTGCATGAAAGCAACTATTTAGGAGCAGCATGGTAGCGTGCCATGCATATTAATGAAGGCGTGCTGCCTGAGCTCCTAAATGGACACGGAGCATGGACGAGTGCAGGGGGCATGTCTGAGAGCAGAACTCACAGAGTATACATGCTCCTGCAATCAAGAACTGCAGTCTAGCAATAACAATGAGCGAGACTACTCATAGGGGGTTGCATACCCCCAGTAACACCCCTGCAAGTTTATAAGAGCAATAGTTAAAATATAATAATATAAGCAAGTTAATTTTTTTATCAAACAGATAAAATTTAACCATAGGTGGGAGGGTTTTCCCATTGCTTAGCTACGTATACTGCAGCTTAAATGGCACAAGAAGATAAATATCAACATATATGCAAATTAAGTAGTACTGCAATAATGTAGTGGTCAGAGCATTCACCTTACAAGCAGTCATTCCTGGTTCGAGTCTCACTCTAGTGCATTCCATTTTCCATATCAAATCACTTTATGAACAATATTTTTTTGTTGCATAACCTACTAAATAACATGTATTTTTGAACTGGAGTACTGCATTAAAGGCAGATGTGAGGTGTCATTGTAATAATGTTGTAAAATCCACAGATAAACACAAGTGCCCCATACAGTATATGTTTGCACAGGGGTAAGCAATGCACACACAGGTTAAGCAATATTGAAGCTAACTCTCTATAAGCATATGTAAGTAGAGGTTAGCATTGCTTACTGTTGCTCAAACCCACGCAAACATGCTTACAATTGCTTAAAAGTGCCTTAATCACTCTGTATGCAATAGCCGCTGTTTTGCCCAGCAACAAAATAAACAGCCCCTGCAGCTCATGAACTCAGGACCCTGTACACTATAGTCACAGTAGTTAACCAGTAAGCCATCACACCAGTACATGCAACTGAGGTATCACCAAACAGATCCTCACTATAGGAATATTAAAATTAACATGTGGAAGGAATCTATATACAGTTTTATGTTGTATAATCTATTACATAACATAAATACGTGAACTGGACTACTGCATTATGTTCAGATGTGAGGTGTCATTGTAATAAAGTGCAAATTAAAAATTAAGCAACACTAAGCTTTGCACAGCCCTGCTTACTAGGTGTAAGTAATGTGTAGGCCAGCTAAATCAGTTTGCCCATTGGTATACCCCTTTAAGCAATGCCAACCTTAGTTAAACAGGTTTGCCAATAGCTTAGCTTTTTCAAAACTGACAAATCCGACAAAGTGCAGGAAAGTGTCCCTATTTAAACCCAACAGGTGGGAATACATCTCATAACTGGTTGCAGCTTCCACCTGTAGACACTATGGACAGTGTGGGAGAGGGAGTGTGCTTTTGGGTGCAGCACTGGGGCATCCAGGAGTCCAAAATCATGACATGACCAGAGACTACTGCAGGGCCAATACCAGGGTTCCCAATATAAAGTGGAAGCCTGGGACCGTCTCGCCTGTGACCTCACCAGTGCCACTGGCATACCTCAAACTGGTGAGCAGGTCAGGCATCACTATGCCAACTTGAAGAGGGGAAAGAGGGTGCAGTGGATCCAAGAGGCTAGGAGGACAGGGGATGTCTCAGCCGTGTGTAAGTATCAGTCCACTACCTGTTTAATAATTGCCAGCTCATGTATACTATGGATAGGTATGGCTAAATATTCCTCTTATGTCTTTAACAGCAGCAGATGAGTGGACTGTGAACTGGGAAGCCCATGCCTGTAGATTCCAGAGGATGGGTCACAAGGCAGGTTAGTAATAGTCTTGAATGTTCTATCATAAGAAATAAATTTAAAAGTAGTAGAAAGTTAATTGCCAGTTTAAAACCTGCATTGTTGTAGGCATGTACTGGATACACCAGACAATATGGCAGGAAGAGTCTCATATAGGTTGTATGTAAATAAAAGGTTAACAGCCTGGCAATAAAAGTCTAACTGCTGGATTGCATGTGTTTACTCTGGTATCATATGGTAATATAGTATTGCAATTTCTTAATAGTACTGTTGTATTAAGCACTGTTACCCACACTGTGCTACATAAATAAAATGTGTAGGAATGTCTGTATATGACTGTTGTATTCACAAGAGTTCATATTGTACAACTGACAGAGACTTAAACAGAAAACAGTGAAAAGATAGACAGCATACTCCAAACAGCACACTCAACTGGGATGTGAATTGTTGCACTTTTAGCACACACAGCCATGGTTCAAATCCTGGGAGTGGCAGTAAGCTGTATGCAGAATCATACCCCACAACTTTACAGATATGTCCAGAATGTCTAGTTAATTGGCCCATATCCACTGTCTGTCACACTGTCCCCCTGGCAAATCAGTGGGATGATCCCAGACATGTAGGCAGCAAATAATGACATACAACTGATTGTCAGACATCTATAAGAACAAACCTGTCATTCTAGCAACCCGCCAAAATGTCATGAGAGTAATAAGCTAAGTATGTCCATCTCTACCCCCATCTTGTGAAGCTGTGACCAGAGTGTGTGCAGTAACAGAGTGAGACGTATGTGCATAATAATAATGTGGAATCTGGTAATATGTTTTGCAACATTTAGGTAGTGCTAACAAACATTCCCCCCACAGGTTTGTCAGATACAAAAACTGTGCCTAGAAATAAAAGATTGAAATCCTGGACTAGTACTGTTTACTCTGGTATTGTATGGCATTGTTAGTTTTGCAGTTGCTCTGAATAATAAGGTATTACTCATCACTGTCATCCACACTGTGCTACATAATAAAACTGTCTAGGAAACCCTGCATAAGAATGTTGTAATTACAAGGTCAGATTGTAAAACCACGAGAGACTTATAGATAGAAATCAGAGAAAAGATACACAGCAATATCTATACAGCACACTCAAATGTGATGTACACTGTTTTATTTTTAGCAGACATAGCCATGGTTCAAATCCTGGGAGTGGTAGTAAGCTGTATGCAGAATCATACTCCACAAGTGTACAGATTTGTCCAGAATGTCCAGTTAATTGGCCCATACCTGCTGGCTGTTACCCTGTCCCCTGGCACATCAGTGTGCTAATCCCTGACATGTAGGCAGCATTTATTGACATATAACTGACTGTCAGGCCTGTACATATTTGGAAAATGTATATGAAAACAAACCTGTCATTGTACAACTCACCAAGGGTTTATGAGGGCAATAGTTAAAATATGTCCAAGTTTCACCTGCATGTTGTCAAGACATGCCCAGAGTGTGTGCAATAAGAGATGGACAGGTATGTGCATTACATCAACCTGGAATCTGAAAATATGTGTAGTAACAGTCAGGTAGTGTTAACAAACAATACCTCCACAGGTATACCAGGTAAGAGATGTATACTGCAGGTAAAACTCAGTTCATGTATATAGTTGTCTACATCCATACCACTGTCCAAACTAAGGCCATAGGGTAGTGTAATAATACCTTTAAGGTACAGATCACAGCACTGACTAGGAAAGTAATGAGAACTACATGGATATACAAGTTGTTAATTAACATCTTTCTCCCCCCACCATATCTGCAACAATAAACTAAATACACAACTCCGTTGGTATGTGCTCTATTAAATATATAGTTGGGACATATGTGCTATTGTCTGATAAATATTTAAATTTGTTTCTATCCATGTGCCATGTTGAAATACTCCCACATTGGTGGCATGCTGTCATTAATGTACCTGCATGCTGTTGTAATGGCCACTGTGGTTCCATATATGCATGTGTTCTGTTTGCTATGCAACTGTTCCATATCTGGTGTTTCAGATTAATTGGATTATGCATGCTGTTATACCTAATCCTGGAATGTGTTGACTATTATTAACCCACATATATTGTAAAGTTGAAAAACCATAGCACATATGGGAAGGCCTGTTCTAGCGGACTCACCTTTAACACCTCATATGGCCATGGCACCGGGCACTAGCGCTTCTGGGGCCCACCCTGGGACCTCCTCTTCTGCTGGTCCTGCACCACTTTTGGGTGGAACCACCTCTGAGATGGGGCTCACCCTCCCGGGAGTGGGCATGGACAGGAAACTGTCACGCATCCCCAGGTTCGAGGTCTAGTGTGTAGCGAGCTCCACAGGGAGTTTGGAGATCTGCTATGCCAGCTTGAGGGCCATGTGGTGCAAAAATACAGGCAACTGAAGAACCTTGCAAAAAAACATACAACTAATGACAAAAAATTATACTATAGCTCTGTTCAACTTAACAACAAATCCAATCCTCAAAAATTTTGGTCAACTCTCAACAACATCCTCTGTCCTGGAAAGCCCTCTAATCCCTCCCCATGCCCTAACTCTTCCTCTCAGGAAACAGCTACCTTCCTGAATAAACACTTTATCTCTTCCATTCAAAATCTGGTAACCTCTAAGCCAAACTCTACTTCAACACCCACCTCTCCAAGTCCCACTAACACAACTTTGTTTTCTTTTGAGCCAGTTCCCATTACTTACATCAAATCTCTACTACTCAAGCTAAAACCTTGCTCTCCTTCCACTGACAATCTATCTCCTACATTCCTCAAACTTGCTGCTGACTCAATTGCCTATCCTGTATCTATACTAATTAATCAATCTATTCTAGAATCAACTGTCCCCACCCTTTGGAAATCTTTCTTCACTATCCCTCTTCATAAAGGTGGAAACTCCACTGACCCTTCAAACTACTGACCCATTGCCATTCTGTCCCTCCTCTCCAAAATATTAGAAAAATGTATTCACTCACAGCTTCTCAATCACCTCCTCACACACCACTTACTTACCCCTACCCAACATGGATTTCGCCCTCACCATTGCCCTCCTCTCCTTCACTCATATCATTGCAGAGGCCCTAGACAACAATAAACTCATTTCCTGTCTCTTCCTAGATCTCTCCAAAGCCTTCAATACTGTCTCTCATCCTCTACTACTATCCAAACTCGCAAATCTCCACCTATCCCCCTCCGTACGTGACTGGTTTAATAGATACCTATCTGGCTGGGAACAATCTGTCATATGGCTCTCATCCTCCTCACCTTTCTTTCCCATCTCCACTGGTGTTCCCCAAGGCTCCATCTTGGGACCCCTTTTGTTTAACATCTTCACCAATGATCTTTACACCTCATGCAAAGAATCCTCCCTTATTCAGTATGCCAACGACTCCACACTTATATCCATCTCAAATAACATTCCTGAACTACAATCCCTGACCCAACAGGCCCTACTGTACACTGAACAATGGCACTCTCACAACCTATTGATCCTAAATCCCAAAAAGACCAAACTCCTACTTTTCCTTCCCCGTTCTCTTTCTCATCACAAAACCTCCTTTTTTATTACATCTTCCAACAATGCAAATATCCAACCTGACCCACACAAAGCTCCTAGGGGTCATTATTGATGACGAACTCAAGTTCAACCTACACATACTCCAATGTATAAAAAAAAAAAAAAAACAGAAACTAGGTCTGCTATATCGGAACAAAAATTCCTAACCCCTGAATCTAGACTTACCCTGGGCCAGGCACTCCTCCTCCCTCCCTCTTATAGCCCCAGTTCTTACCAATATCCAGGCCTCCACTCTAAACAAACTGCAACAGACTTACCATAAAATAGCCAGATTCATTACTAACTCCCCATACAACTCACACCACTGCATTTCTTTAAACTCTCTTCAATGGCTTGAACTTCCCCAGTTTCTGCTATCTTATCAATTTCATATGCTACACTCTATTCTTTATAAACCCTCCTTCTGTCCATCTCTATGTTCCTTAGTCTCCATCTACATCCCATCCCGGACCCTCCGTACTTCTAACCAACAATTACTTGATATCTACCACCCAAAAAGGTCAGTAGGCAAACTACTCTCCAAACACTCCCTTGCCCATGCTTGGAACAAACTTCCCCTTGACTTACGTTCAATCTCCCACACCTCACACTTTAAAAATGAACTAAAAGCTTATTTTCTCAATTCCAGAACATGTCCTTGCCATGACCTTACCTAGTCTTCCTTCCCTTTATGTACCCTCAAAAGGACCATACTTAGCACCTCATTACACCCCTCTCTCCAATGTGTCTACTATGCATTTGCACAATTTTATACAAATAAAAAATGTTAATTGTTGACCTATTGAACTATATCAATGTAAAATGTTTACTTAGCTTCTTTTTAATGCAACTTTAACTTTATGCATGTATCCCAACATATGTGAATCGCTTTGCTATAACTGCTATTATATCAATATTGTTTAAAATTGTATTTGTTTTAAAATGTATTACTGGAGCTTTTCTCCTCGGGTCTCCGCTGAAAATGGGCCACAAGCCCAGTTGGACAAACCCGGTTAACAAATGTCAATAAATAAATAAATAAAATAAATAAAACTAGAGGGACAGCCTGCCCTCTGACAGCCCCCAGCACAGCCAGCTTATGGGCCGTGAAGGTGCAGTAGTGACTGCCCATGGGTGGGGATCTCAGTCCCACAGTTTCCACTAGGGGGCTCATGGAGTTCCGACTTCCAAATATCCCTCCCCATCCAAGGTGTTTACCCCCAACATGTGTCATATACCACCCCTGTATGCTTTCTTGTCTGTCTTGTCTGTAATCCTACCCAACCTACCTCCCAAATATACCTACTACCCCTCCCCAGCATCCCAGTCTCACCTTAAAAAAAAAAGGGGGCAATCTATTCCCAAAAAAATATCTTGCCCCATACATAGCTGTCCATTTTGCACATGTGTTCACTGGACATGTAATCTGGTCTAATTGGCCTCGCAGCAAATTATTGTTGTCCTCACCCCTCTCTCAGGGGTTGTAGTGTGTAAATCTACCTCCAAATCAGTGTATATGCACAGCTGTTGCAGTAGAAGAAATGGGAAGCTATGGACCCTCCCTAAACCCATCCTGCACATCCCTAGATATTTTCCCTACTGTCTTTCCCTCTTTGTGCCTCTTTTCAGCAGTTTTCTATCTACCCTTTTTCATTTCTTTTAAAGAAATTAGCACGGGGGTAAGTGGGAGTAAGCACTTTTAAGCAGCAGTAAGCGGGTTTAAGCCTGTTTGCGTGGGGGAAAGCAATGCCTAAACTGATTAAGCAATTGAGAAAGCTAAGTCAGTATAAGAAACTGTAATCAGAAGTTAACAATGCTTACCTCCACGCAAACCCACACAAACCTGCTTACAACAGCTTAAAAGTGTCTTAATCACTCTGTATCCAAAGGCTCTTGTTCTGCCCAGCAACAAAATAAACATTTGCAGGGTTCAAACCCATGACCCTGCACACCATAACCAAATTGATTTACCACTAAACCATGGCAGAGATACATAACCCTGATATATATATATATATATATATATATATATATATATATATATATATATATATATATATATATATATATATATATATATATATATATATATATACATATATATACAAAAGAGAACATAACAAATACATATATGAACAAAGGCACTGCTAATGTGGGTGAGGGGTCCCAAGCTAAATACCTTTTTTAAGTATTGATATCACCCCCTCCCCCACAGCCAAACAGATCTGCTCTGCAACAAAATACCAACTGTTGCAAGTCCCATACTCAGGATCCTACACAACATGCCCACAAGACGATATCAGTAATCCATCCCAGCTGTATGATGTCAGGAAGGTATCAATAACATATCATGCAGTACACTCTGGCTACCATAGGGAATGTATAATGTGGAAGCAATAAACATTCCAAAGATACATATACACACACACATATATGCATATATAAATATATATATATATATATATATATATATATATATATATATATATATATATATATATATACACATATATAGAGATATATATATATATATATAACGACACATGCACACATAGATATTTATAAGAAGATACATATTTAGAGGGTGCACAGCATATTGAACAGCCAGTATTCCTATAGTTGCCACCTTTTCAAAAGGACAGTGTATGAGTCACTCATATAAAAGACAATTGTTGCCTGAAACATATACCCACAAATAAGTCAAATTATATATCACCACACAGGTTTCCATACATAAGAAAGTTTTATGTGTGTACTATTACAGTTGTATATGCCATGTCATATAGCTGTTAAGACTTTGAAATACATACTAAATGATTAATGCTACTTTCAAGCAGATAATTTTATACAGTAATCCGAAAGCATAACATATGCCTCTGTTCAGGCCAAGGCCTTCAAGTAGTACAACAGTAAAGACAGACTGGGCCAGAGGATAGCAATCAATCAACAGTAAGTAATGCAGATATATAGTCCAGCAGCCTCAAATTACACTCTATATACTTTCCCTAAGGGGGAAAAGACCTAAGTTGACACAATAGGATGTATCTGTTACATAACAATGCATAACTGAAAATATCACAATCACACTAACAAATGGAACAGTCTGTATGGTAGCAAGCACTAGGCCACCAATGTTCCCAAGGTGAAATGTATAGTAATGTACAACCATATACCTTTAGATGGCTTTCTACCAATATCCTTCACACGTTGTAACAGCCTAGGTTATATTTGGTGCATACCCCTCCCCCATAGACTGACTTACAGGGGCATATAGCACTGATACATGCACTGATCTCTTGACTGCAGAAGGTCACACATGTTTTGTGCAGCTAAAGCCCACATATATATGAACCCTACCTCACAATATATGTGGGGGACACAACAGCAGTGGAATGATGACAGGAATGGCAGGACAACATAATCACAGGCCACTACTTAACAACCCCTTACTGCATGTCATATGGACAAAGCCTGGTATGTAGGTGGAGGACAGAGGCTGGAACACAGGTCCGTATGTGAAACAGTGTTGTCATACACTGAGTAAGTTGCTTGTATGATATCAAAAGTACAACAAAC